>NC_142034.1:56239260-56392145 GCF_982192425.1 Myodes glareolus
TATCTTTTTAAACGTTCTTATATTTTATAAACATATTTTAGAGATGTTTAGATAGAACATTCTGAAGTATTCACCATTGAAATGACATAATGTCTAGGGTTCACTTTAAAAATAATCCCAGGACATATGCATGAGAATCTAAGTTCAGCTCCCAGAGCGCACAGTAAAAGCTAGGTATGTTGTAGAATATTATTTTAACTAGGCAAAGATGTGTTACATTTGTGTATGCTGCAGAGTATTGCTTTAACTATGTGAATGTGTGTTACACTTGTTTCTGCTGTCTTAGTTAACAATGAAAAGATGGGTTACTTTTTATGCAGCATTTAATGGTGCAAAGTTGTGCTGCATTTGTTTCATCTTGCCTGCCTAAGGCACTTCATTGGTCTAATAAAGAGCTAGCTGAATGGCCAACAGTTAGGCAGAGAAAGGATGGGCCAGGCTGGCCAGCAGAAAGAATAAAAAGGAAGAGAAATCTAGGCTAAGAGAGGAAAGAGAGAAGAAAGAAGAAGAGAAGAACAAGAGGAAGAAGAAGGAAAAGAGAACAAGGAATACTCCTAGGGCAAGAAATCAGTCAGTGGCCAGCCAGCCAGAAACAAACAGCAAGAAAGATATACAGGAGGGGAAAAAAGTAAAAAGCCTCAAGGCGAAAGGTAGATAAAGAGAAGCAGGTTAACTTGGAGTTAGCCAGAAGTTAACTGGTGTGCCTGAGCTAGGCCGACCACTAAAACTATTAAGAACTCTCTGTATCATGATTTGGGAGCTGGTCAGTGGCCTAAAAGAAAAAGCCTGGTACATAGGTGTGGTACTTATTATCTTAGCACTGAGGTAGTAGAGAAAGGAGGTCTAGATCTTTGGGTCTTACTGACCAGCCAACCTAGGTAACTGGCAGACCTCAGATCCCAGCAGGAGGAAACAGTAGGAATGGTAGACAGCTCCAGAGGAATGATACACAAAATAGATCTTTATGATGTGGGAAGCTCCTCTGTATGCTGTGAATGTTTTATTAGCATTGGTTGATAAAGAAGCTGCTTTGACCTATGGCAGGGCAGAATATAGCAAAGTGGAAAATCTAAGCAGAGATACAGGAGGAAATAAGTCAGGAAGACGCCATGTAGTTACTGAAGGAGAAAGGTGCCAGAACCTTACTGGTAAGCCACAGTCTCATGGCAATACCTATATAGATTAATGGAAATGGGTTAATTTAAGATGTAAGAACTAGTTAGGAATATGCCTGAACCATTGGCCAGACAGTGTTGTAATTAATATATTTTCTGTGTGAATATATTTGGGTCTGTGCAGTCTCTGTTTACATCTTTAACCTACACATGTGTGAAAATATGTGTTATGTGCATTACATGTGTATACACATACACACACAATCCTGGAAGTGGGTAAATGGGTACATACAGATAAAATCAAACTAGCTATAATTACTAAAGCAGGTTGAGGAAAAGAACATACCTTACTCTACCATGTTTAAAATTTCCTATGCCTAAAGGTCATTAATATATTAATAGGTAAACAAAAAGGAAGAGGCTGGGGATGTGACTCAGTTGTAGAACACTTGCTTATCATGCATAAAGCCCTGAGTTCAGTCCCCAGCACCATTTAAACAAAAGCAAGCAGAGGGGCCAGAGCTAAGCATAGTCTTCTGGTCTGTGCACATGAAAAGAATCTAAAGATTGAGAATATCTTCCTTTCTTTAGAGTCCAGCTGGTGGCACAGGGAAGCTCCATATATTAGCAGGAACTTACACAGGTCCCCTCTGCTGTTTAAATCAACAAGTGACCACAGAGGGCCTTTCCAGCTTTATGGGGATAGGGTGGGGGGGCGAATAAAGTTTCTTCCAGATGGAAAGGCTCTCACAATACTGGATGGTCCTCTGGGTCTAAGAAGCCCCCCCCCCCAAAAAAAAAACTACTTGATGTTATGAGAGAAACAATGATCGCCTCATGCTTAATGTATGGAAGGAATGTTCCCTGGAGAAGAACAGACAGACTGAGGAGAAGACAAAGTCAAATGTAGAACCTAATGATAAAAGAGATGAAGTCAATCCAGACAAAAGAATTCACTCATCACTGTGTTTAGAAGACCCTCAGAGCAAGTTCTAAGAATAGATGATTTTATTTTGGCTGAGTTTTAAGGTTCTGGGGAAAGGAATCTCCTAATATACGTGGTAGCTACAAGGAAGGCTATCTTCTGAGAATGATGTCTGTAATGAGAACTATCCCAAGATTTCCTACTGAGATTTCTCACTGTAAAATGAAGTCTGGCTTTCACCTTCCCTGTCCCCATATCACAGTTAAATATTTACAGACTATGAGAGTTGGTCCTGATTGTCAATTTGATAGGATTTAGAATCACTATGGAAACAAACCCGTGAATGGGCCTGTGAGGAGATTCCTAGGTTAGCGTAATTGAGGCAGAAGTCCTACCTTAAATGTGGGAAGTGCCATTTCATGGGCTGGAGCCCTAAACTGAATACAAAGGAGAGAAGGAGTTGAGGGCAGCACTGTCTCCCTGTTCCTCACTTCAGACACATTGTGACCTTAACTACATTCCTGCTGCTGCGTCTTCCCCATGATGGACTCATCTGTCTTCAAACTGTGAGCCAACACCAACCTCTCCTTCCTCAGTTGCTCTGTCAGGCCTGTGTACCAGCAGTCAAGCCACTCCCTGAGACCAGGAAGTCTATAAGAAAGGCTCAAATATAGAACGAACAGCACAAAATAGTGGAGACTAGGTTGCACTAACTTAGGAACCTCACCAACAGAGTCTTAACTAGAGGCGGAGGAGCCACACTCCATATCCTGCTGTCTGACTCAGGTACATGAACCTGCACTGGCCATTGTCTCCTTCCTGTGCTCTATCTCAGTCACTGTCATCACCACGGTCGCCTCTACTAAGGCGTGCGAATATCCCAAGCAACTGTTTAAGTGTTGGGCTAGCCTTAGGCTGTCATGAGGCCTAGCTTCTAGACTGAGCAAGAAAGGCATTCACTACCTGCCAGTCTCTGATCTAGCAATAAGATTATTTGGGGGTAATTTCTCAGTCTTCACACTAAAGTACAGAAAGGCTAACCAACACCATGGGCCAAAATGCAATCCAAAATGGTTTATTCTGACTCTTGTTTATCTAGCATAGGGTCCAGCAACAAAATGGATCCACAGCACAGGTTCATGGAGCACAGGAAAGGCAACCAAGTATTTGGAGCAAAGATTGTTTTCATATTCGTGTTTAGCTTGAAAGGTAGCTTTCAATACTTGTAATGCAACAATGGACCCAGCATTTCAAATCACATTTAGAAAGAACAGGTTAATAAAATTACCCCAAACATGGGCTATTCCACTCCCTGTCCCAACACAGAGCCAGAGGGCAGCGGTCTTGCAAGGGGCAGAAATCTCAGCAGGGGAGATACTTTGGTTCAGAGATGCCGCTTAGAAGCATACAGAGCATGCGCTCACGCCCAACCTGAGCAATCCCCAAGCGCAGCACATTCTCAAAGACAGAAATGCTTTTCCTGACTGAAAACAGCTTTCCTTGGCAAGCAGCAGTGACAGGAACATCCACTTGCATTAGCGCTAGGCAGTCCTCCCAGAAAGCAAGGCTGCTGCAGAACAAAGAGCTGCGTGCGAGTCGCTGTGCTCGCACTAACTGCATTGCTCTCCATTGCTCGCCTCCTGTCAAACACAGTAATGCAGGAGGTATGCAGAATTAAAGGCACCGAGGGCCAGTGTTTCGTTTACTAGGTAATTTCATTGTGAAGAAGAGTTCAAAATAGAATTAGACTCCTGTTTATGGCCAAGACAGACTGACAGGAACCAGATTTCCTTCTGGCCTGGATGAACACGGAACAGAGAAAACAGCCAAAATATTTGAATCCACTGTTTCAAGAAATGTACATCAGCAGACAAGGCAATATCTCAGAAAGGAAAACAAACGAGACGCGGCAAAGTTTGTCCAGACTGTGCCTTGTGAATGCTCCCATCATGGTGGGGGGCTGGGTTCCAGGGGGAATCCAGGGGACTTCTTGAAGTGAGTCCACACAGGACAGGGGTCAACAGCTGGAGCACTGGAGAGAAGGCTGCCCAGAAGAACCCTGTGCTCTGGCAAGGCACGTGCTCCAAGTCCTCACAGAGCATCAGTCAGGGCTCAGAAGAAGTGAGAAGGAGGCCGGGCAGTGGTGGCACATGCCTTTAATCTCAGCACTTGGGAGGCAGAGGCAGGCAGATCTCTGTAAATTCAAGGGCAGTCTGGCCTACAGAGCAAGTTCCAGGAAAGGTTCCAAAGCTACACAGAGAAACCCTGTCTCAAAAAAAACAAAAAAGAAGTGAGAAAGAGACGCAGAACTGAGTCACTGCAAAGGGTGGAAGGAAGCATGTTCTCACCTCAACCTCAGTACGACACTGTCCCCATTCCGAGGCAGATCACCTGGGTACTCCTGGCACACCATGCAGAGTAGCCAGAGTGGTGTAGGCTTAGTAGTGTAGTAAATTACCTCTAGACCGGAGGCAAACATGTTCTGTAGGGGGCCACATAGGAAGCATTTGGGGCTTTGTGGTTCATATGGTCCCTAAAGCAGTTATTCAATTCTGCTATTGCCAAGTGAGAAAGTATCTATGGATATTGTGTAAGTGAGTGAGCATGGCTGTGTTCCCATAAAATTGAATTTATGAGCCCTGAGCTTTTAATCAATTTTACAAGTCACAAAATATTCTTTTGATTATTTTTTACCATTTAAAAACTTTAAAGCTGTTTTTGACTTACATGTCATACAAAAATAAGATCTGGCTCATAGGCCAGGGTTTGCTGATACATGCTCTATAATATTTTAAACAACTCTTTCATCTGTCTTTAAAAGCAAAACCCAGGGCCAGCGAGATGGCTCACTTAGAAAAACCACTTGCTTCATGGGTCTGATGATCTGAGTTCGACTCCAGAGCCCACATAAAGCTGCAAGTGCTGTGGGACAGTGGTCTTTTGTCCTGTTACTTGTATTATTTTTAATAAAATGCTGATTGGCCAGTGACCAGGCAGGAAGTAGAGGTGGGGCAATGAGAATTCTGGGAAGAGGGAAGTTTATAATTCTACATTCGTGACCCAGATGCAGAGGAAGCAAGATGTGACTGCCTCACTGAATAAGGTACCGAACCACGTGGCTAACATAGACAAGAATTATGGGATAATACAAGTTATAAGAGTTAATAAGAAGAGCCTGAGATACTGGGCCAATCAGTTTATAATTGATGAAGAACTCTGTGTGATTCTTTGGGACTTAACAACTGCAGGAACTAGGCAGGACAGAAAACTTGGTCAACAAAATGGTGCCCAATGTGTAGATAACTGCATCCACAGAAAACCGGAGAGAGCTTGGGAAGAGATTCTAGACACAAAAAGAACAGATTTAAACATGGCTTCTTGGTAGCACTTTCTTAGGTGGGCTCTGCTTGCTAGAAGCAAGTGCTCCCATTTAAGAGAGGCTTCCTGACTCAGCTTTAGTTGTAAAGTCTTGCAGCTCTTTTAAGAGGTTCCGCCACAAAACACTTAAATGGTATTGATGAAAAGCTGACTGCATGCTTTTTAGTGGTGGCAGGGCCCTTGAAACGCCATAGAGGTGTGGCAATAAACATGGCTCCGGCCGGTACCTCCACCATGAAGCTGGAATCTCAAAAAGCAAAGAAATGGGCTGGATCCAGCTGTCAAAACCACGGCTTTAATTCTAGCCATATGACTTGGCAAACTAAAGACTTGTGGTCAGAAAAAGAGATATACAGTAAAGATAGATTCAAAGACACACACACAAAAAAACCTCTAAACGGTTTACAGTGTGTTTAGAAATACATGTAGGCTTGGGAGAAAAAAGGATAAAATCCTTGGTTGGTGGTGGCTTGGTTTAGTGGTAGAAAGGGACAACTCACACACTCTACCAGAGAAGAGCAGCGCCTAGAAGCAGGCTGTACACTTATGCGCCGCTTGACTATTTTTGACAAAGGTGAGAAATTCAGTAGCGAAACAGTCTTTTATTTTTTTAATGTCTTTAAGCCAAATAGATATCCAAATGCAAATAGAGCCCGTGCCTATATACCAGTTGAGAAAGATCACAGGCCTAATGTAAAAACCTAACATTATAAAATTACTAAAAGAAAAAGGCAGTAAATCTTGTGGCTTTAGCCTACTGGACATTTTCTTAGGTATAATCAAAACAGAAATTGTACTGAAGGAAACTGATGAACTGGACTTAAGAACTTGCACAGTGTGAGAGGCACCACTGGGAGAGAAAAGGGAAGCAAGGACACAAGGAAATAGCCAGAAATCTCACGTGTGTCTATGGTCGTGAGCTTGCTACCGCCCAGCCAGCATCCTAACTAAACCTGCTCTCTTTCTAAAAACAAAACCCAAAGGTGTCTGACAAAAGAACTGAAAGGACAGAAGAAAATATCTTACAAGTTACTAAAGGAGCAAACTATTTCAAAAGACATCTTGGGTGGGGGGAATCATGTAAAGATTCACGTGACAATCCAGATGCATTTAAAAATTATCCATAGAGAAAGAAGCCAGACCCGCTTCCCAAGAGAGTAAATACCGTATGAGTCTACTCACATGAAACTGTGGAAAACAGAAACCAATTAGTACTGACAGAAAGCAGATCAGCTGTTGTCTAGGAATGGGGAGAGACAACAGGAAGACTCTCCAAGAGACACGAAGGAACCCTGAGAACTGGTTTCACTATCTTGACTGCAGTGATGGCTTCAATGTCTGTGTGCTGAAGTTCAAACAATCATACATAGAAAATATGTGCTGCTTAGGATAATGCCAATTATACTTCAATAAAGCTGTCTTTACAAAGAACAGCATACTGATATGGAAAAATATATTAAGTCAAAAACTAGGAAGTGGTTCATATAGTGAGATAGCTATGTACCTCATGGTCCTGTTAACATAAAATATATGCATTTATACTAAATATATTCATGTATGTATACAGAAACAAGACTGAAGACACATATACTAATCCACTTCTAGTCTGCAGACTGGAGAAGCAGACAGAACACTTTCCATCTTGTCTTGTCCCTAATCTTGCTTGAACCCATAGCAATAGTACATTACTTCTGATTAAAAAAAAAAAAGAGAGAGAGAGAGAAAACTTCAAAAACACTAATGACAACGTATGCTGGAGAGGTTGTGGGGTAAAGGGAACACTTCTGCGTTGCTGGTAGGAGTGCAAGCTGGTACAGCTCCTTTGGATATCAGTATGGCGATTTCTCAGAAAATTAGGAAACAACCTTCCTCAAAACCCAGCAATACCACTTTTGGGTATATATCCAAAGGATGCTCAATCGTGCCACAAGGACTATGCTCAACTATGTTCATAGCAGCATTGTCTGTCATAGCCAGAACCTGTAAATAACCTAAATGCCCTTTGACCAACCAAAGAATGGATAAGGAAATTGTGGTACATTTACACAAAGGAGTACTACACAGCAGGAAAAAATAATGACATCTTGAAATTTGCAGGCAAATGGATGGAACTAGAAAACATCATATTGAGTGAGGTAACCCAGACACAGAAGGACAATTATCACATGTACTCACTCATAGGTAGTTTTTCAACATAAAACAAAGAAAGCCAGCCCACAAATCACAATCCCAGAGAACCTAGACAACAAAGACATACATGGATCTAATCTACACGGGAAGAAGAAAAAAGACAAGACCTCCTGAGTAAATTGGGAGCATGGGGACCATGGGAGAGGGTGGAAGGGGAGGGGATAGAGAAAAATGTAGAGCTCAATAAAATCAATTTTTAAAAAAGCTGTTAAAAATGAGAAACTTAAAAAATAGCACATTAAGCAAATGTGGTGTAACCTACAAATAAAAAGGAAAAAATTCTGATGGTCCAGACAAACTTGAGGGTAAAGGGCAAACTGATGACAACCAAGTCCGCAGTATCAGTGAAGTCTTTTCCTCAAGCATCTTGGGGCCATAACAGAGAAAAAGAATCAAGAGCTTTACAGCAACAGTCATGTGACTCTAGTCTTCAATGGTGACAAGGAAAACAGTTAAGGCTAGGACCAAGGCGACAGGTTTGTAACCCACAGTCCTAGGACAGTACCTTGGATAATTTTCTGCTGCTGTTGCCGGATCTCATCAAAACCCAAACCTCTGGTCTCCTCTGGCTCCTCACAGAGCCATGGGTTGGGAGTTCCTCGCTTTGTTTCTTCACTCATCAGGCTGGACCTGAGAACACGAGTAAACACATTACGTATCTCACAAAACACAACTCGGCTAAAAAGCACTCCCACCGGCACGGAGCCGACCAGCCTGGCACACTTCAAAAAGTCATCTCCACAATTAACTGCACTCTTAGTTTATTCTAGGAACTGGGTCCAAGGCTGAGACACAACATGGTCCCTAGACAATTACATGATACGATGACGAGATGGCAGAGTAACCAGCACTCCACTAATCATCCACAATGCCCTGGACTAAAAAACCAGCAAAGTTGGTTCTTAAGTCTTAAAACCACAAGGCCAATTAGAAGCTGCCTATTTATGGCAACCCAAGTTTGTTTCACAGACTTTGTGACATAAAGGGAACCAATATTATTTTTCATACAAATATAATACTGTGCTTACAGACTGTAGCATAGGAGATAATAAAATTTCTCACTAAAGGGTGCTAGGTTGCTGACAGAGACACATGCAGAGTTTCAAGTCCAGTTTTATGAATGCAATCATAACCTCTGACTCTCAATGGTGACCAGTTGACAGTCACAGTCAGCTGTGACCAGCCCCCCTGGAAGTAACCCACACTGGCTCTTGCACAACACATACTGGTCCCCTGTCTGAAAACAAAGAACACAGTCCCTGCCTCTGCCTCCTTGTCCACAGGATGCGAGAACCACGTTTCCCAGGAAACCACCTCTATGACTCCAACACAGAGGTGATCCATTCACGTTGCTGCTCTGGTGGAATCTGGGAGGGGCTGATGGAGGCGCGGGAGGAGCACCACAGCAGTGGCAGCTGCTATGTGCGGGCACTCTCTGGCTGACTCTGTGTGCACTCATTCATTTCTTCTTATATTGCCTAAAAGCAACTGCTGCCCTCCTGTCTGGCCTTGCATATAGGTAAGCCTTCTGACCACTAGGTAGGAAGGGAGACATGACAACTTCCTCCCGTGTTGCACCCTGCTCCCCAGTGCAGAGTGAACAGCCAGCAGCATGTCACTTACTGGCAATGTATGGACAGTAACATCTACCTTTAGATGTTTTAGCAAGGATTAAACAGAGTAATCTATGAATTCAAAAACTATTTCCTCAGTACTTTGGTAGAAACCATTCTAATCAATAGAGGAAAAAAAAAAACCCTACACAATCTGACTGAAATCTTTGACCTGACAACACACAGCTTCTCCGTGTAGGTGCTGTCCTCACGCACTTGTGTGTGTGTGCGTGCTGAAGGGGTGGCAATAGCGTGTTCAAAGGCTGAATACAATGCTTGGGAAATAAGACCTTTTTCAATAAATTACCCATTTTCATTATATCAATTACTACATTGTGAGGCAGCATTATTTTTATAAGTATATATTTAGTATGTATTAATTTCACATTTTGTCACTTTAAAACTAAAAAAGGAATATATCTTTCAAGAAAACCCAGGTCAAATGCAAAGACTGGTTTTTGATTCTTTGGATTAAGATTTTATGCACAGGTCTGGTCTCTTATTCAAATGCAGCAATTAACATGCCAAACACCAGTATGACTTTCTTCCAGTCTATCAAAAAGACAGACATGTTCTTGAAGGCCTTACTTTACATGATTGGCCCCAAGAACCCGAGATGTCGAGGTTTCACACTTATCCACATGATAATCACTTAGCTTTACCTAGCTTTGAGGACAAGGAAGAAAGCAATGAAAAAGGAAGCGAGGCAGGCAATTTGCAACCCAAGCATACCCGCTAACTCCCAAGGCATCTTGCAAGTACCAGCATGAATCTCATGTAGTTGTATGTGGCTCACAGCAAAATCCTGGGTCAGAGACTGGCCAGAAAATCGCCTGAGACTCACAAGTGCATCAGGGACCAGCTTCAGTCATTCCAAGGAGTGTATTGCAACTGACAGGGCTCCAAGATTAGTGTTAAAATGCCTTGCTTTGAGCCCTTCTCTTTCTCTCTCTGTCTGTCTCTCTCTGTCTGTCTCTCTGTCTCTCTCTGTCTCTCTCTGTCTCTCTGTCTCTGTCTGTCTGTCTGTCTCTCTCTCTCTCTCTCTCTCTCTCTCCCACACACACACACCATATTAAGGTATTAGTATTAAGGGACAAAACCCAACAAGTGTGAGGTGCTTTTAAACCATCTCAATAAATGGCAAATGAGGACTACAGCTATGTTTTATGTGTGCAGTTTGTGTGTACTTGTGCATGTAGTATCTGTGTAGTCTAAGTACCTATTGGGAATAAAAGCAAAAATGTGGACAGCAGCTCATATCAGTGGTAAACAGAATACAGAGGAAAGGCTTCCCAGTACGACCTAATTCCTAGAGTTAGGCTACAGCCTCTCCCTGCTCATCTCTGAGCTGGTGTTCTTATTTCACTGGTGTCCCAGGTCCACCAAGAAGGCACCGTTAGTGCTCTCTACGCCTATGTGTATCCGTGCCACTTTTTCATCAGCTTTTATGCCCTGCTTCACATTTGGGCGATATGCATTACTAGGCCGTACTGTTCAATGGACAGCAGGCCTTAGGAGAATCAAGATCAGACTCTAGAAGTCAGGGTGAAGAGCAGCATATGACTAGGCAAAAAGAAGCCGAGTGGTCAGCCCTGAAATTATATACATACAGGTATGATAATATGGCCTGAGCAGGTGTATTTACATACTTAGGAACATATATGATATGTGATATATGTATCAATTTACACACATATATGTAAAACAACAATTGAAGAAAAAGAGGTGAAAAATCTGGGAAAGATACATGGGAGAGGCCTAAGGGAAGATTATTTGAATTTCAAAAATATTGTGAAATAAATACGTTAAAAAGGAAGCCCTTCAAAAAATTAAAAACTAAAAAAAAAAATTTTCAAATTTAAAAAAAAAATGGCACATTCTCCCTCCCTCTATTCTGCAGGAAAGTCCCCAAGTCAAGACTTCCCAATGTATGACTGTGGCATTTCCCCACAGGGGCTCCGCAGGTCTCATCCCAGAATCCTCAAACAGTGAGTATATGCAAAGTCAAACCCACTCCTTTGTCCCACAAGCTCGTCCTCCCCCCACTTCTTGATTCTGTTTAGCGAGCCCAGCCGTCCAGAGCGCTGTGCTACTGCTGCTATTATCCCTCGGCCACATCTCAGCAAAGATCACGGTCTCCCTCAGAGACGGTTCCCAAGTTCCTGTCCTCATCTCCGTGGGCACAGCCTGTTGCCCGCCCCAGCACCCCGCTGGTACAGCCGAGGTGACTCTCCAGTCAGCCTCCTCCAGATCATATTATTTACAACTTCTGACTTCCTGGAACTAGAGGCTAAGTGTGAGCGTTAGAAGATGGTCCCATGGTCTCAGCTCCCAACATCCGCCTTCCACAGCCTTGCTTGAGCCCATACTGCTCACTACCACACAGACAAAGGCACAAACTTTCACACTCTCATGTTTTTGCATGAGTCTGCGGTGTCCCCACCCCCACCCCTTTGTCCATCTGGCAAAATTCTATTCATCCCTTAAGGCTCAACTCAAATGTCACTGCTGCTGCGGAGTCCTTCCTGATCCCCACTCCTTCCCCCTTCCCTCAAATCAATCACTCGCTGGCGCTCCCAGGGCGCTCTGTTCGCAGCCTCTAACGTGGCATTTATCAGGCAGGATTGTAGTTCGTTATTTACTCATCTGTCTCCCTCCCTAAATTATGAGCTCTGTGAGGAGAGAGGCCACAGGACAGTCATGTTTATGTCCCCAACACCCAAAAGATGAGGCCTCAGAATATGCTGGAGAAGAGGCGTTCAGGAAATGCTTACACAAACAGAGCTGGCAACCCCCAAGGGTTTTAGCTGGCAGAGTCAAGATGACAATGGGGCTTAACATTCTCGTCTTGAGAAATTAAAACAAAAGTCTTAATCAACTGCTACCTGCCTTCACGACTTAGCACTGAAGACTGATGCTTCAGGCAGATGGAGAGAATTACTTTAGAAGGGAAACCTGTCAGTAAAACACCTTCCCGTTCCACCTTGTATTGGCAGTGACAAGTCAGGAGATCTCTTAAGTTACAGAAAGGGCATGCTAATTACCATGCCTCTGAGATGCAACAGATTTGATTTTCCCTTTAAATTACTGTGGAGCAGACCCAGGGCCAGGAGAGCGCTACCACAGAGCCTCTGCAACAGCATCTCCTGCTTTCTATTCTGAGCCCAGCCCAGGCCAAGCCGGTCTTGAATTCTTGGACTCAAATAACGCTTCAGTTTCCACCTCTCCAGGTGCTGGGAGTACAAGCCCACACAGTGGATGATGCCTCTGTGTGTGTGTGTGTGTGTGTGTGTGTGTGTGTATGCTTTTTAATAAATCAATAAATTCTGTACATATTCTTTGAAGGTAGACCTTATCTATAATAATAAAAACACAACATTAATAAACATGGGAGTATATTAGAGTCCTGAACATGTCTCATGATCACTTGTAAGGACATAACGGGATCGCACTTTCAGCATCCAAAGAAAATAGTGTATGTTATTAAATTATAATAACACGAGGGGAGCACACAGATAATCCATCTCCCTGCTGACAAATTCGTTTGGAACCTGTCAGAGTTCACAGGGAGGGCATTCTTATCAACTGAACAGAGAGCTGAAAAGAAGTGAATTCCAAGAAGTAGCTTTTCTTAGCATTTCAAAAAGATGTCAACTCGACTATGGAAAATGTTTGTTTTGTCTGGAAAAAAATATCAATGTTTGAGCATTCACAGACCACAGGGAGGCTTACAGCCGGCAGCAGCGAAGCTCCTTCAAGGGTGTCAGTGAACTGGGTTGTATCGACAAAGGTTTCTAACTGGCCTTACCCACAGATGTGAAAACGCCCCTATGGTATGAAAGGCTAATTCCTTTTCTCAAAAGGTTCTGTGTAGTCTTGCTCTTGTGGATATAAAGATGCACAGAGGCTCAAATTTCATTCAGAAATGGACTCTCTGACATAAATTCTTTAGAGACACACTCTGGCAACAATGTGCAGACTGGATCGCATGGACAGAGGCTGCAGTAAGGAGCGGGGGAGGCCAAAGAGCTGGTGCAGTAATTGAGGTGGGTGGCAAAGAAGTCAGAAGAAGGACAATGACAACAGGGAATGGTGAGGAACAGACAATCAACACATTGATTTAATGCTGCCAGTCCAAGGGAGCAGACCGGATAAAGGGGGCGAACATTTCCTAATCCGCTTGAGTCAAGAGAATCAATACAAAATAACACTGCTCACCACAGTATCCTAGTTTGTATCCTACCCACCTACTCACACACCCATCCAAACTACAAATAATGAGGAGTTTCCGTAGAGAGACACTAGTCTAGGGGCTGAGGAGTAAGCAGGACACGGGCACCTGGTCTCATAAATGGATACACTAGGAACGGAGAATTCCCAACACTGTGCCTAACCTGAAGTCGATTCTCAAAATACTTTCAATAAATAATCCCCAGTAAGTTGAAGGTCAGAATAATAACTCATACGCAGATAATGTTTCCTCGCCTCTCAACTAAGGACATTTCGTCATAGCACCCTCAAACCTGTCTGTTTGCTTTGCTTTTGTTTTTCCTTTCTCCCTTAGTGATGGGAATCAAACCCAGGGCTTTGTGCCTGTCAGGTACCCACTCCATCACAGAGCTGTATCTCCGACTTTTTTCCCCAACTTTAAACCAATCCCATGTTTTCTCCTGCAAACTGCTCGCCAGACTTAGCTAGGTGACTTGGGGGAACTGATACAATTTCAGAAAGGGCAGCTTTTCATTGCCTTTCAAACTTTAATATACCAGCTAATAATAACTGTAATGTACAACTGCTATTTTAATATCATGATCTATGGCAGGAGGCTGGCGGCCCATCTGCTAGGCCGCCACCCAGCAATTTTTCCTGTTCCTTCTTTAAAATCCCATAAGTTGCCATTTTAAATATTAATAAAAGGTTCCACATTAAATGAAAATCTTAACAAAACAGTTCACGGTAGAAGAGCTACACAGAGCATTGATTGACAGGCCATCAGAGGACATTATTTTAGCCTCCATTCCAAATATCAGAAGTCAGAGTATTATCCCCAAGGAGAATCATCTCTGCAATCTAAAATCAGCACCAAAAGAAAAGCTCTTTGGATGAATTGTTTGATCGGCACAGGTACCTTAAAAGTAGAAAGGCAATGAGTGGCACACAAAAACCTAAGCCTTCCAGTCCAAGTACCAACCACACCACCAGCTTCATGGTGACTGAGCGCCTTCTGCTGGCCAGGGGTGGAAGTTCAGTTACAGTAAGCAGCCAACTGTTACTGCATTCATTTGTAAGCCAACTATACTTCATTAATACACAATGTGTGCTTGTAAACATGGCTAGACATAAAATGTGCAATAGTGACCAAGATGCCCACACAATATGGCGAGCCACATCTCTGGACACCGTTCTCTGTTCTTCGTTTACTTGGTTCTTTACAATCCGGCAGTTTCATTATCTGGTGAGGGTCCAGATGAGACGAATACATATTTTGCACTTAGAAATGTCACATGCCTAACATGTCAACTCTGCCTCAACATTATCCTTTGCCCCCATTCAGCACGCCTGTTTCCACTCCATTGCTTTATAAAATAATGCTAAAATGCTCAATTAATTGCACACACCAGCACTCTTCTGGGAACAAACATGCTATGTGTAGTGCCACGAAATCACTGGTTGGCAGGCAACAGTGGGACAAATCTGTTTGGCAACCGATGTATAAATATGCAAATATGGCACTAAAAGACTAATTAAGGGTGTCAAATGGTAATGTATATACAATCAGTACACACAGCGCCAAGGACCACCTACATGGCCATCACTTTAACTCAACAATCCAATTTTTATTATACTGATTCGGCCAGCTCACACCTACAGATGTGAATTAATGAAACAGAGGCCCATGCTTTTAACCACAGCACCCTTTTGCCTGAGGGACAGAACCCAGAGTCTGTAAGGCCCCTTGGGTGATTTTTTAAAAAATAATTTATTTAATTTTAATTTTATTTAATTAATTTATTTTATTTTATGTGCATTGGTGTGAGGGTGTCAGACCCCTGGAACTGGAGTTACAGACAGTTCTATGAGCTGCTATGTGGGTGCTGGGAATTGAACCTTGGTCCTCTGGAAAAGCAGCCAGTGTTCTTGACCATCTGATGGCTCCGAGCCATCTCTCTAGTCCCTTGGGTGACTTTTACGCAACCATCTGGACACCAATCTAAAGACTGGCGTGAAAGCTACTGCTTCAGGGGCAGTAGAATCCAGGGAAGCATAAAATAAAGTGGGCAGGGTGGCACACGCCTGTCTATATTTCATAACTTAGGACCCGAGGCAGGATTCTGGAAATCTAAGGATGGCCTGGTGTATATGGCGAGTACATACAGGCAAGCCCAACGGCCAGTCTGGGTTAGAGGGAGACTCTGATTTAAGAAATACAGTAAAAAGCTCAAAACACAATGAGCTGCATGGTGTACAGACTGTCTCATCTCTCAGGACTATTTACCTCTCATGTCTTCCTGCTTCCTCAGCCTCCTTCTCCTGGCACCAACTTCTCCTCCTTCTAATTGATTGCAAAGCTTTTACGACCCAGGCCACACGATTCTGTACAAGAACATTTGCCATTGTGTTGTTCTCTAGACATTCTGTGAGAAGACAGACTTTTGTACAGCATGCAATCTGCCTCCTCTTCTGCCAACATCAGCGAGAGCAAACACTCACTCCTGGTCACAGGGCGCTTTCCAGCCCACACAGGGCCTCCGCAAGGACCCATCACATTTGAGCTTCACAAGCTCCAAGAGTCATGGTTATCTTCACTTTACAGGAACCAAAATGGAGTTAAAACTCAAAACCAGGTTTTCTGGTAATCATTTGCTCCTTTGCACACTGCAATGTTGGCGATATGGCACTGTGGGGTACCACCGTCCACAGATGCAGAGAGCAGGAGAAAGGACAAAGTACTTAAAGCCAGTGAGAAAAAGACAAGCCACAACCCCTTGTCGGGGCCAGGCAAGATCAAGAGAGACAAGGGACAAAACCTAGAGCAAAGGATGCTGGCTCCCTCTCTGAAGCTGGTTCAACTCCAACACAGCAACGTGAGACTCAGCATGGTCGTTTGTAAACCAAAGCGTAATCTGTCCATGTCCAAACAAACAAGAAACAAAAGCAAAAGACACGGGGTATTGCAGTACTGTGCTTTATTCCTAGTGCTGGGAGTGGGGGAACTGAGGCAGGAGGCTCCCTGGGGCTCACTGGAGAGCCATTCTAGCTGAATCAGTAAGACCCGGATTCAGTGAGAGACCCTGTCTCAAAATATAAGATGCAGGGCAGTTGGGGCCGACACCAGGTGTCAATCAACGGTCCTCATGTGCACACACAAACAGAATGGGAAAAAAAAGCAAAACTTGGAAATTGTTCAATATATTTAAAAAGCAACAACAAACAGGGCAATGAACTAAAATATAGTGTGCATAGTAATTCTTCTTTCTTCCTCCTGCTTCTTAATGGACTGGGATTTTGCTCCTTTTCAATTCCCAAATAACTTTTGTAATTTAAAATTAATACATGCAGCTGTAGAGATCTTTATTTTCCATGCCCAAAGTCATCACAACGCCATTATAATACCAAGTACTGAAATGCAAAACAGACTCGTTTCTTTCACCCGTAGATTAAGAAAACCCACCAAGTTCGGGGACACCCACTGATGGCTAACAGGTTGGGAAACAGGCCTTCCACATCCTTTAGGCAATACAACTTTTAAGAAATAGACAGGGTGGTTCCTTTAAATTCCCAGCACAAATATCTTGGGGGTTCTGTGTTCTATAAGAACAGAGGTCACAGTGCCCATAGTATTTGCCTTAGCCATGTATATAATTACAGAAAAGAAAACAAAACAAGCCAACAACGATGGACAGTGGCATCCTGACAGCTGCAAAGTGCTCACTTTGCATAGAGCATGTTAAACCTATTGATTCGGAGGAATGACCAAACAAATTTTAAAAAGTCAATTACAGAGAAATACATATATATAAAATACAATTGTTTTCAGAAAAAAATATACATTTCTAGCAATATACTTATAATTATAAACAGCAGAAAGTGGAATTAAGAAAACTCTCCAACATTACCACTGGAGGCTGGTGTCAGGGAAGGGAGAGACAATATTAATAACCACAGTATAACCACAAGGTTTGGTATATCAGCCAAAAAAATACATTTAAAAGCCAGACAGTGGTGGCACATGCTTTTAATCCCAGCACTTGGGAGGCAAAGCCAGGCAGATCTCAGTGAGTTCGAGACCAGCCTGGTCTACAAAGTGAGTTCCAGGACAAGCAGGAAACCCTGTCTCAAAAAGCAAAACAAAAAATTTAAAAAAGGGTGATAACCTATGTGATGTGGAAACTATTAGAAATATATATTGGAAACATTCCTTCTATTTTAAAATCAAGAACACAAGAGCATAAGAACCAGGCCTGGTAACACATACATGTAACCAGCACAGGGAGGAAGAAGCAGGAGGGTCAGGAATTCAAGGTTATACTGTGGTTGTTAAGACCAACCTGGGCTACTTGAGACTCTAGAGAGAGGGAGGAGAACAGTGAGAAAGAGAAAGAGGGAGGAAGGGAGGGAGGGAAAGAAAGGAAAATGAGGAGGAGAGGAGGAGCAGAAGGTGGGTAGACAGGTGCAGTGTGTGTGCGCTTGTCAATTTTTTTCAAAGGGAAAAAACGATGGATGAAAAAGATACCTAAATAAAAACAACAAACAAACAGTCAACAATGAGCAGACTGGGCTTGGGGCAGAGCCTGGAGCCCATGAAGGAAGACATAAAAATGACCAGCGGTTTGCAATCCACACAGAGAGAGGGGAAGGGCTAGAGCGAGAACAGGACTGTGTTGTGTGCTGTGATTGTTTTCCTAGCGTTTAGGAGGCACAGGCAGTTTCTGCTTTCTCTCCTTGCTCTCAGGGAAGGAAGCAGAGGAGTTGGGTGTGCTTCCTCTTCTGTTGACTTATATCTCCACCTTGTGGTCTGCTCAGGATGTTTTTCCACTTACAAATATCCATATGTGTTAGAGTATGTATGTGAAAACATGTATTTGTATTCATACACACATTTAGCTCAAGTATAAGCATACAGGTCAAAAAATACTGCAGTGACCACCTTCAGTTAACTGCAACCAGGACAAGAAACAGCAGCATCCAAAGCCCAGACTTATGTATTGAATGGAGTATGGTGGGGACGTAAACACTACAACTGCACATGGAGATCAGAGAACATCGCCCAGCAGTCGCTTCTTCTTCCATCTTACCGGGGCAGGATTTCTTGTTTCTGCCATTGCATATCATACTTTAGGCTAGCAGGCCTGGAAGCTTCCAGAAGATTCTCTCATCTCCACCTTCCATCTCGCTGTATTTTGAGATTACAGATGTGCAACACCACATCTGGCTTTACATAGGTTCCCAAGATCAATCTTATGTCATCAGCCTTGCTTTTACCCGATGAGCAGTCTCTCTGGCCCAGAAGCCCGTTTGTTCCATTCCGCTCACTTCTTCCTCCAAAAGGAACCATTTGCTTTTGTGATTCATAACACTATAAATTTCACCTTTATAGGAATGGCAGCATACATGTGTACTCCTGTGTCTGGCTTATTTCACTCAGCATATTTGTGCAATCCATCCACAGTGTGGTGTGCACCTGTAGACAGTTCATCCACATTGCTGTGTAATATCAATGTCTGAATATGCCATTATACTACAGAGAACACTGGGATGTTTCCAACAGGAACTTGCGAGAATGGCCCTGCTGTAAACATCCTTTCCATGTCCGTGGGAGAGTTCCATCTGAGTGGGTGCACGGTCTCTAGAGAGACTGTACTTAAGCAGTCCCACTAATAGTATATGAGAATTCCAGCAACCCCACATCCTAGGAACATTCCATATGCCTGGCATTGTATGCGAGCTGTTCTGGTAGGTATGGCGGTATGATATCATGGTTATAGTGTGCAATATCCTAATGACTAACAAAAGTCAATGCTCCTGCATACATTAATCACACAATCTCTTTTGCAAAGTCCAAGAGACTTCACATCCTCTGCTGCTGTCTTTCTAATGGGCCATCTGCCTTGGAGAGCCTTTATTTATGGTCACTCGAGTTCCTGTATCAGATGACTATCCAGCAGATACTGCTTTACACTCTAGCTTGTCTTAACTCTTGGTATTTTCTTTGAAAAACAGATTTTTTTTTCTTTTTCTTCTCTCTTTTTTTTTTTAAAGATTTATTTATTATGTATACAACATTCTGCCTCCATGTATGCCCACATGCCAGAAGAGGACACCAGATCTCATAATAGATGGCTGTGAGCCACCATGTGGTTGCTGGGAATTGAACTCACGACCTCTGGAAGAGCAGTCAGTGCTCTTAACCACTGAGCCATCTCTCCGGCCCCCTTCTTTTTCTTTCTTTTCTTTTTTTTCTTTCTTTTGTTTGCTTGTTTCAAGACAGGGCTTCTCTGTGTAGCACTGGCTATGTTGGAACTCACTCTGTAGACCAGGTTGGCCTCAAACTCAGAGACTGACTTGCCTCTGCCTCCCAAGTGCTGGGATTATAGGTGTGTACTACCATCGCTCGGTTTTTTGTCTTTTTTCTTTTTCTCTTGTTCTTTTTTTCAGGGGGAGTGGGGGGAATGACGATAGATTTTTAATGAAGATTATCCATGTACTTTCTTTGTGTTTAGTGACTTTGATGGCCTAAGAAATCTGTTCCCACACCATGGTCATAAAGATCTTGGGGTTTCTACTAAATGCTTTGTGTGACCTCACTTTTAAGATCACAATCCTTTGGAATGGCTTGTTACTTGGGTGGCAGCAGAGGCCAAACTCCTTTCCCCCAGTTGACCTAATGCCACTTCCGAAAAAAGCCACCTTTCCACTGCATTATGTCACCTCTGGGGCAAGTGAGGTGACGATCTGTGTGTCACTGACCCTAAGCAGCCCACGTTGCTCTGCTGGCTCACTTGTCTCTCCTTGTGCAGCACCACGCTGCAGCCTCTCATCGCAACAACACTGCTGTACCCTTTCCTCACTGCTGCCTTGGCTCTGCTGGGTTCTTCATGGCATAGAAACCATGGCAGAAGTCAGCTTAGCAAGTGACGACAAAAACAAAAATCCAAATGGAGACTGTAAGTGGGTTTGCTCTGGAAACACAATTTAAAGGCATCTTTAAAAAAAAATTATTACGTATACAATATTCTGCCTGTATGTCTGCCTGCAGGTCAGAAGAGGGCACCAGATCTCATTACAGACATTTGTGAGCCACAATGTGGTTGCTGGGAATTGAACAGAGGACCTCTGGAAGAGCAGCCAGTGCTCTTAACCTCTGAACCGTTTCTCCAGTCCAACCTGATGTCGTCTTAACCACACTGGCCTTTCTAATCTTTGAACACATCCAGCCATCTACTAGGTCTTTCTTAGTTTCTCTAAATGATGTTTCATGGTATTTGGTGTGAAGTTCTCATTAGGTTTATGCCTGCATATTTCAAGTTATTTTGTGGGGGCAGGGGTGAGTTGGGCGGGTGCGTGTTTTGCCTGAATGCACATCTGTGCACCAGCTGTGAGCTCAGTGCCTATGGAAGTCAAGAGAGGTCATCAGGTTCTCTGGAACTGGAGTTACAGAGGGTTGTGAGCCACCGTGTGGGTGCTGGGAATCAAACCCTGGTCCTCTGGAAGAGCAATTGATGCTCTTAATCATTGAGCCATCTCACAAGTCCCCGTTTTAAGTTATTTTAATAAACTTTCCTGCAGGATAGTTAGAGGGCTAATACAGAGCCTTGTTGGTAATAGAGGGACCCTGCTACTGGGCTGCACCCCCTGCTCAGTTACTTTAAGTAGCAAAATGAAGAACAACTTAAAATTTTTCCCATTTTCGTTGTTGCTATTTGGCCTTGAGAAAGCCCCAGGTTGCTGCTTCTAACCAGTTCTAACAGACAGTATTTTTATATTCCCCATGGTAATAATGGATACATCAGTGACTTGATCAGTGATCTGGAGTTGCAATGGTTAATAGTCTGCCAAAGCCACAGGTCTCTGGTTTCACTGCTTGATCAATCATCCAAACGGATAAGGTCTCCTCATAGTCTTTCTTTGGAAGGTAACTCGAACTTGTGGAGAAAAAACTAACCTACAGTTCCAACTACAGAGAACCCTTCAAGCGATAACCGGTCTCAGGAGAGCATACATAAGCCAACAGCTTCAGACAGCTACTCCACCACGTTCAGAGTCGGCTGCAGGCTGTTCAACTCTTTAACTTTAAACTCTGCTCCATTTTCTTCAAGGCACAGAGCAAAGACACCACACACAGCTCAGAGTACAGAGTACACATCTGTGTGAAGAAACAGACGTTAGAGATGGGCCTGGAGGTGTGGTGTGTTTGCAGCCACGCGTGCAGAATCTCTCCAGAAGGACACACAGACAACTGTTCAACGTGGCTGCCCCAGGGGGAAATAGGAAAGCAAGTGTCAGGGCTGAGAACTCTCGTTTTCATTGATAGTTCTTTCTACGGTTTGATTTTTTATCACTTAACACAGCACTTTCGATTTTACAGGTCAATCTAGAAGTGATGCAAACACAGAAGCGACAGTATATACTTTAAAATATTCCATGGAAACAAATATCTATTAAATTATCATAAGCCACTGCACTATCCAAGAGTTCCATCATTCTGCCCTAATAATCTCAACCAAATTGCTTATTTCAAAAAGGGCACGGAAGGAAGGTGTGGCTCCGCAGTGAAGCACTTGCCTGGTATGCATGAGGCCTTGGGTTCGAGCTATGGTGCAGGGCGGAAACCATGAGTCATAAGAAGGACTTTGCCACATGGCACATGCAATTTTCCTCCTCAAGAAAAATGATCCCTAGCTCAGTGCCACAGTGCACTCGCCTAGTGTGTGCAAGGCCCTGGACATGATTCCCAGGGGTCCAAAGCAAAATAACAAAACTGTCCACCATGTACGGTGTGTAGCTAGTATCAGACCACTAGTTAACACAGAACAATGAAAACAGGAATCCTAGGGGCAGGGTGGGTTCAGTTCCCAGAAGAGCATAAAAAACTAGGCATGCTTGCACACAACTGTCACCCCAGCACGTGGGAGGCAGAGGTCAGAAGTCCCAAGGCCATTCTCGGCTACAGAGTGAAAGGCCAGCCTGCACTACATGATATGATGCCCTGTCCTGAAACAGAAGCAAACCAGAGTTTCGAGCCCTCCCTTTTCCAAACACTCCTTCTTACTGTAATACTGTATCAGACCACGCAACAAATTAAACCTCAACACTTCTCCCACTTCTGAAGACGAAGTCAGAAACTGTTGCTTCTCAAAAAGCTAAACAAGAATTAACACCCAATGGACAAAACCATCGGCCTACTGAAGAAACCAGCACTATGAAACTGCGTATACATGTGTGTGTATGAGTCTGACTGTACATGTACAAAAATGTATTGTGAGTGTGATTGTGCTTGTGCACATGTCTGCATGTACGTATGCATGTGTGTGCACATTACATGTCGGGGTACATACATGTGAATATGTACGAGTGTGTGTGCTGAAACTGGGTTGCATTGCACAAGTATTCATCACCTCTTGAGGAAGAAGTAGAAAGTGGGAACAGCTCAGCTTCTTATAAAGACAAATTGAGGATTAAAAGCAATGATCTAGCAAATAGATTTTAGCCTAAATAAAATAACCCAAAGGCCAGTGACCTATGACTTCTCTAGGACAGCGCAGTAGGAGATAAAAGTCCCTTCTGAAGTCAGAGAACTGGGGATGAGCCTCTGGCTCTGTGGGAAACTTCATACTCATTGAGAGCTATGCCAAGGGAGCTAGGGAGAACACTGAGGAGCGACCAGAGTCCACCAATACACCATCCTCCTATTTGCAGAACATCAGCTGTGGTCAAGACGCTCCCCTGGAGAACGTGACAGTCTTCATTTTCAGTTCAGAATGCTACCTCAAATAACCAAGCCAACCATGGCAATCCAGAGCCTTTTGGTTTCTATGTAACGGCTTATGGGATACAGCCAACTCTGTTTCAGGTTTAAGCCAAAGCTCCCAGAAAGTGGTTACTACTCTTAAAAATAGTGAGAACCGCACTGGAGAAATGGCTCGGTGGTTAAAAGCACTTACTGCTCTTGCAGAGGAGCTGAGTTCAGGCCCCAGCACCCACTTTAGTCATCTCACAAACACCTGTGTGTAACTCCCTGGATCTAACACCCTCTGGCCTCCATGGGCTTCTCGATACACATGGCACACACAAAATCATGCAGGCACATACACATAGAACAACTAAATTTGAATTAAATAATAAAAAGTAGGGAATGAGGTGATGGCTCCCTGAGTAAAGTGTTGGTCATGCAGTATGAAGACTGCAGTCAGATCCTAGCACCCAGCAATGCCAGACAGGTCTGGGACGCACCTTTAATCCTAGTGTTCATGAGAGAGGCAGAGACAGGGTCGGGGAGCAGACAAGTTGGGTAACCAGACTAGCCAAATTGGCAAGCGCGGGTTCAAGTGAGAGACCCCGCCTCCATAGTTAAGGTGGAGAATGATCAAGGAAGATACACTGACCTCTGGACTACATCACACACAGACTCACTCTCTCTCTCTCTCTCTCACACACACACACACACACACACATACACACAAACATCCACATATGCATACCACACCCACACAATCACGCAAAAATAACTAGAAAATATAAGAATCAACAGAAAAACTATTAAAAACAAAATTAAGAAATTACTGCCTATAGTATTAACAGCAGACATCAGGTATCAAAAGCTTGCACGCAAACAATCACAAGCCACACCTGAATAAAAAGCTGAGTATTAAGACAGCAACAGATGAAGTGAGCAGGCACAGACTCAGCAGGAAAGTGTAAACTTCGCTGGAGAAAACGTTACAATAGCCCTGAAACAGGGCTGGAAGGAACCTCTATGCTGGGGAGCAGAATTCAGCACTGAGGATGCTGGAAGGAATGGAGGGGACCTCTGTGCTGGGGAGGGAAATTCAGCACTGAGAATGGGATTCCAAGATTTAACAGGCTCATAGTTAAAAGGAAAAGCGTTCTTTCCTTCATTTGAGTCAGATCAGCTAGCTGTAAAGTTTACTTAAAAACAAAGATGTAGGAAAAACCAAGATGGCTATGATACAGGGCCCTGCTACCAAGCTTTAAGACTTCAGTTCAATCCCCAGGGTCCACAGGGTGGAAAGAGAGAACCAATGCCTGAACATGGGCTTCTGACTTCCATACATGCACCATGACATGCATGCACATATGATGTGGGACGTCCTTCTGTATGCTGTATGTGTTGCTTTTATTGGTTGATGAATAAAGGTGCTTTGGCCTATGACAGGGCAGAATATAGCTGTATATCAAGTAGAGATACAAGGAGAAAGAAGGCTGAGCGGGGGGATGCCAGCAAGCCACCGGAGCAGCAAGATGTACTAGAGGACAGGTAATGCCACAAAGCCATGTGCCAATATACAGATTATTAAAAATGGGTTAATTTATATATAAGAGCTAGCTAATAATAAGCCTGAGCCATCAACCTAGCATTATAATTGATATTAAGCCTCTGAATAATTATTTTATAAGCGACTACAGGGACCAGCAGGTGGGAGATAAAGTAGTCCGGTAGGACCAGGTAAGACAGAGAAAGCCTCCAGCTACACACAAACAAATAGAAAGGCAATTTTTAAAAAGCAAAGAATTTTTTAATGGCTTGATGGCAGGTGATGAGTCCCACTTACTGTGTGCTAACACTGGAACCATCAGCAATGAGACTGCAGAGCTGGCACACCAACAGAAAGAACTGACAGACACCTACAAGGTCCAGAGGTGACCCACAGGACCTTGTCACACAACAAAGCTACCACCTCCACTCACACAAACTTAAGATGGCCGAGTTAGAGGAGAGTGGGGCTCAAATTCTCCATTAGTAGATGCCAGATGGACCAGATACTTAACAGTTACAATTGTTTTAATAATAATAATAATAATAATAATATTTTATTATTATTACTATTGTGTATATAATGCAACCAGAGGATGCTTTGCAGGGTCAGTTCACTCCTTCCTCCACCTTTATGTGGGCTCAGGATCAAACTAAGGTTGCCACACCTGTCTTACAAGCATTTTATCCACTGAGCCATCTTACCATCTCAATAGTTTTTAAATACTAAAAACTGCATTTCGTTAAACCTTAGGTCACTACAACTACTTGGAGTAATTACATACAAATGTACTAAGAGAGTAGTATAAAACTCTATTACTTCGGAGAAGAAGTGCATAGGAAGCTAAGTGCATAGGCAAACAGGTGCAGGAACTGAGGGCACAAGTCTAAACTGGTACTAACCCGATGGGCGATCATTTCCAAATATCAGAATTTCCAAAGCACATGCCCTCAGATCCAGTCACCCACTTCTGAGATTTTCTCCAGAGACATTTTGACACATGGGCAATCTCCTGCATTTCAGAACATCTGCTCTGTATCTGTGGGGGCTGGAGGGAGCCAGCCTCACATATCCCAGACCAGTACTGAACTCGTGTAACAGAAACTACTGAGCTTCTTTTGCAATTTAAAAATAAAAAAGGCAGAGAACAGATGTAACACATATCTGTTAATTAGACAGTAGTTAAATTAATTATGGTATGTGTGCCTGACAAAATATACTAAGACTAAAAAAAAAATCAACCACAAATATCCTGAATGAGAAAAATCTCTAAGATACAATCAGCTATAAGAGATTGTCAAATCGAATACATAATGTTACCGCTTATATGAAAGACTGTAGAAAATAAGAGAATATATACCCCTGTTTATTGGTATAAGAGTCAGAGAATACTAGGATATGCAAAAACAATAATTACTTTGTATGGGAGTGGAGGACAAAATGAGAGAACTTTCCCTGAATTCTGGTAGATGCTTCATAGATTTCCTAGCCATATGAATATTTTACTCATGCAAAATATCTTCTTCCTCTCCTATGGCTCTGCCCAGAGTGCAGCTGGAAGCCACTGCATCCATCTGGAAACCATGAGAGGATTCAGGCTGAAAGAAGGGGAACACTCTGAGCAAGGCAAAAAAGGTGAGCATAGGATGGCAGCACCAGGCGGCTGAAATAGTCAGCATTCTAATGTGGAGCCTCCAACATGGGAGCATTTCTTTAAGCAGCTTTGGTAGCATTATGTTCCCTGTGGCTGAAAGGATCCTAACTGCTAGACCAGCATGGTGAACCAAACTCGTGCCCTCTGTGTGTACCTAAATTCATGTGCAAACACGTGATTTCATTTTCTTGCTAACAGCCTAATTTCATTCATCTTATGGCTTACTGTATTTAGATACAGTTTCTACTCATCACCACCTAGGCGGATTCCCAAACACAGCCACTATGCATAGTGCTGGGATAACACAGGTCCACAAGCACCTAGCGTATGCGGATTGACTCCGTTGGGTACGTCCTTAAGGAGGGTACTGCTGGATCACATGGCAGCTCTATCTTTTCCTCTGAGGCACCTCCACAATGCTTTCCACAATGCTTTCCACAATGGCTGGAGAAACCCACCTTTCACCGGCAGCTACCCTCACCCTTGCCAGTATTTGCCACTGTTTGTTTTCCAGATGTCAGCCATTAGGATGAGACTGAGTCTTAATAATTTGATTTGCACTTCCCTGATGTCTAAAGATGCAGAACTTTCTTCTCTTCGTGTGTTCAATAACCAGTCATACTTTTGAAAAGGGTCAGTTAGGTTCATCTGGCCTTTTATCAACGGGACTATTAGTTCTTTTGGTATTTACAGCTCTGTCAGAAGAAAAGCTGGCAGGCTCTCCCGTTCTGTAGGCTGCACTACCACAGTCTCCTTTCCAGGGTGGGTTTTTTTTTTGGGGGGAGTGCCAGGAGCTGAACCCAGGACTTCAGGCTCTAATCCATACTCCTAGTCATCACCAGCCCCTAATTTCAAAGTCCCCTTGTCAAACTGTCCTATCTCTGAGTCATCAGAGTCTGTTTAGAAAGGTCTGCCTAGGCCCATATCTTGAAATGTTTTCGTCTAGATGACTCAGAGTTTGGGGTCTTAAAGTTTTTGATCCACTTTTAATTGATTTTTGTGCAGGGTGAGGGACGGACATCTAGTTTCTGTCTTTAAGATGTGGTTATCTGGTTTTCTGAGCACCATTTGTCAGAGAGGCTGGCCTTTCTCCAGTCTGGAGAATCAGATGGCTGCAGCTGTGTGGGTTTGCCTCCAGATCCTCTATTCTGTTTCCCTGGTCCACAGCGAGTCATTTTCTGCACCAGTCCTGTGCTGGCTTGCTAGCGTGGCTCTGGAACTTAGGTCTGCCAGCGGAACCTCTGCTGGGTGCTGACTGGAGAAGCAGCAGGACTGTATTTATCTCCCATTCCTCAAAAGAACCAGGGAGGCAGGCACAGACCAAGTCCATACTTCCTCCGACCCCAGCTCAGTACCTTATGGAGCATCCATAGGCATTATAGTCCCCAGCTTCCCTCACAGGAAGACTCGAGCCACGTGATTACCTCTGGCCAATGGGCAGGGTGTAAGATATTTGCAGGACAAATCATCCGAGAGGTGTTAAGTACTCCACGTTCTCTCTCTACTCCATTCCCAGGGCACACGGAGACCTGGAGTTTCAGCAGCACAGCCCTGGGAAGAGACGGCCTGGGCCTCTGAATCGCTGTCTGACTAAACAAGCCGACAGGATAGGAAGAAAGCTTGTGTAGGAACACATTTGACATTCCCAGCCATTCAGTTCCCAAAGCATTCTATCACACCTTGGATCGGCTTTTCAATCAAGGAAAGTTTGCTACATTACAGCGCGCCTGCTGTATACCCAACTCTAGGATGGGTCTTTGGGGACACATAGGGAAGCAGACAGGTGTTCTTTCACTCGGCGGAAACTCTTTAAGCACTGTGTAGACTTTGGTCCCTGTCATCAGGATACTTAAAATCGCCATCAAGAGAGAAAGTACACACTTCTTAAGAAAAAAGAAGACGAATGATGAGCGCTGAGCCTGTGGCCTTGCTAGCTCAGCAGGCTCCCCGCTGACCCAAAGGACAAGGTGCTTTTCTGCCGAGCTCCCCTACTGCGGACGTTAATCTCCTACCACGGTAGGTGTCATGTCACTGCGTGGCCCCCGAGGAGGGCATCTCACTGGACTATAACCCGCTAAGCTACAGAAAGTAGGTGCTGTCTGTCTGTGCTGGCTTCAGGCTGCCTCTTCCCCAGATGGCACAGGCCACACACTAAGCATCGTGTGCTTTAACACGACATTCTTGCATCCTTGCCCACTGTTCATTACACTGTCAGGAACTTCAGTGTTCTTAGCTGCCTTCCATGTCCCCTTGGCTTGACCACCCTGCGTTTACTCAAACAAAGCAAAGTTTCACCAAGGTCAGCACATCCTTCCAGAAAAGCTAGGCGGCTATCATATTTGTGGGCATAAATATAAGGGATAAATATTCGGTTTACATAATGAACCAACTAATGAAGTGACTGCACATTCCTTAGCAACTTCCTACTAACAGGAGAGTTTCTGGTCTGAGTTTCTGCTCATGAGTCAACACCAGTACCATCAAGCATAAGTGCATGATTCCTTAAGAAATCCATGTACTATTGGGTACAATTTCCTCTTACAAACCATTAAGCTGATACAAGACATTCCATAATTTAACATGAGAGAAGGTATAATATTTTTCAATCTGGGCAGATTCACCCCTCTTTGTGCAACCTGGGGTCCCTTACTACCAGGAGGTCACCATAATGATGCTAAACTTACTGTAGACACTTAATTGGCAATAACATACTCAGCCCAGAACTCCTGGACTCTAACAATCCTCCTGACTCAGTCTCCTGAGTAGTTGGGACTACAGGCATGTGCCATCATGCCCTGCAAGAGAGGTTATATTTTTAATGTAAGATTTAATGTGATTTTTCTTGTGCATAGTTGGGCTGCCCACACAATGATAGACTACATACTATATGGTCCATAAATTTTTAGTAGCTCACGAGAAAGTGTATGTCTAAAATTGAGGTTGTACTCCAAGAAAATGTGACATTTCCTTATCATGGCCTTTTGATTCTAGAAGGCAGCCATCTTGTAAGCATCCCCTTCCAGACATAAAACAACCAACACAAACCCCAAATAACTTCCTCTTCCCCATAATCCTCTATATGGTTGGTGGTGTGAAGGTTTAAGCTCAGCCAATTAGCCACCCACGGCAGCCGAGTTAATCGCATAATCTCAGAGACTGTCACGGCGCAGTGGAGGATGCCGTGATTCTCCTTTCTCTTTACAAAACTCCAGCTAATTGCAAAGCAAAGGGCAGCGGGCTTTCAAGTCCGAAGCGGTGTCACTGCTTCTCATCTTCCAGGGACACTGTTACACAGAGGCTTCTTTAACAACCGTCCAAATAGCTAAATTAGCCAACCATTGCTTATTTAGAGCCAGGCTGACTGCTCTGGAATAATGATGGGCAATCTGCAGGGCAAAAATGAAGATTCTGTCACATGATGGCTACACATTCAATTAGGTGATCCGCAAATTAATGTCTGCTTAATGGAAGTGTTAATCCAAATTGACGTTTGACAATATGCTTCTCTTCTTAATAAGCCCTGCCTGTGAAGAGGAGGAAGGAGGAGACATGGTAGGAGACTCCTGGGAATGAGGGCCAGGGGCTTCACAAAGCTCGCAACAGCGGGGGCAGCGGGGGACTTGGGCTTCGGCATCCCTTCACTAGCCTCATACCTTAAGGCTTCGCATCATCAGGGAGTGGTGCCATCTCCCTGCCCGGGAGTCCATTTCATAACCCTGGCGCTGAGTTCCAGGCACTTCTCTAATCATATTGCGGAGCAGCTTTGATCTAGTATGCATTTTCTTGCTGGACTTCCCCATACTGTCTACAAGACTTGCACTTTTTGTGCAAGTCTTGACACACAGAGATATAATCTCTTGACACACAGAGATATAATCCTGTTAAGATGGGCACAATGGAGCTAACTAACCCCAGCCCAACAATAATTTACCAAGGAACTAAAATCCGCTTTCTAATCTACCGTTCTCTTTCCTTTGTTTCTTCACCTGCAATGATTTTACACTTTCATGGTAATTGGCACCTATTTGCCACACTGATTTCTCACACAAGCCAGGGGTCATGTTCTGTGAAATGGGCCACCACCCCTCAGCCATCACTTCTTGACAGTGCTTATGTACTTTTTCAATACAACTTCTCTGGGGGCTTACTGTATGAAAGCTGTGTGTGCATGCATTACTCTTGACTCTGTACAGAAATAAGTTCAGCCAGTGACCTTAAATGTTGCAACCTCAACAGGTCATTTATTGTTGTTTCAGTTTATTCTTGGTCTGGTCCCTGGGCCCCCAAGTCACCCCAACCATTTACCAATAAACTAGTATGTAACTACTTTAGGTCCTGGTGTATCAACCTTAATGCACAAGACCAACAGGAGGCAGGCCTAATGACAGGAATTAAAAGGTCCTCAGGCCTCCAACCAAAACCAAAACTACCTTTGCTCTGAACCTGCCAAGTTCCCTAAAATTCTCCTAACAATTCATTTGCTTTGGCTTAAATCCTGGGAGCTGAGGAAGCTTTGATTAACATATACACAGAAGCCAAGTTACTACTCAACACCGATCCCCTAGCTGGAGCTAATTGAAAACTGTCTGTTAAGGAATAAGACAACAGACAGCACACTGGGTCCTGGAATGGACAGTCAGGAGGGTGATTAGCAGGGACAGCATGTGGAAAAGGCTGGCTGAGGAAGCCAGGTCACTGAGAAGTAAAGCTCGTGACAGGGGAGACAGAAGGTCCCCTAACCCAATGGAGACACACTTCTTCAGTGATGGCATCTTCTTTATAGACATTTCGCTGTCTGCACCCCTCTTACTGGCAGTCACCCCGCCTGGTCCTAACAATAATAAAAATGGGCAGAACACAGGTCCAGATAAAAATCAATGAGTTTGAACCCCAGACGACTGAGGGACTAGTAAGCTGCCTGGTCCAGCTCTTTACAGTACGTAAAAGTTACAATTTGATATCTAGGGGCTAGAGAGATGGCTCAGTGGTTCCGATCCTATACTGCTCTTGCAGAGGACTGAAGTTTGGTTTCTAGCACCCACACTGGATGACCTAAAACCATCATTAACTCAGGTCCAACAGGCTCTGATGTCTCTGGCCTCCAAAAGCACCTGCACTCATGTGCATATATCCACAGATACACGTACACATTAAGAATGATAAAAATAAAATTTTTAAATAAAATGGTAAAAATAATTCTGGTGGGGGGGGGTTGAAACAAGATTTCTCTCAGTAACAGCCCTGGCTGTCCTGGAACAAACTTTGTAGACCAGGTTGGCCTCAAATTCACAGAGATCTGCCTGCCTCTGCCTCCCAAGGGCTGGCATTAAAAGTGTGCACCATACCTACTTGGCTAAATAAATCTTTTTTAAAAAAAATTATATCTAAAATTTAACCTCTCCAACAGACTGACTTTAGACCTGACTACCCCTCCCGCCTCCTTCTGAAAGGCGACGCCGCGAAGGCGGCTGGGCTGGCAGTGTCTGTGCTAGAGAGCGAACAGAGCAAAGCACGCGGCAGCACTTCACTCTAAGCTGCTGCCTACTAGGTACCTCGCGGAGCTTCCCCGGGCTTGCTGACATCTAGACCTCGGTGAGGGCATGGCAGGCAGCTGCACTCCCCCTCTTCCTTTCTCTGCCTGTTTTTGGTGAGCCTTTTGGGTGGCTCTATTGCAAAGTGCCAGTTATGAACAAATGATACAAAGCTATTTATTAGATATGGTGGCACATGTGTTTAATCCCAGCAGCAGGAAGGAGTCCAGCCTGATCTACATAGAGTTCCGGGTCTTCTGGGACTACAAGTCAGATCCTTGCTCAGAAAAATAGAGGGAGAGGGTGGCACAAAGCAGGAGTGTTCAAATCGTGCAAGACCCTGTGAAAGAAGACACTAATTTCCAAGCTGGAGCTGTGATTCTGAATGTTAACCAAGGTGCTGCCACTCCTGCTTTGGAACACATAAGAGATACTGGGACATAGAGATGCTGAGACATGGAGAAGCAGAGAGGCAGAAACAAAGAGACACAGAAACACAGAGACACACAGACTACATATGTAGGACTAGTAAGACGGAACAGAAAGGATAAAGCCCAAAGCACAAAGGCTCTCATTCTTCAGGACACCCCTTGGCATCACCAAATGACAGTCAATGGAGAACAGCTACTACAGTCTGGGAGCTTGCAGCCTCCCAAATGGTAAGGATCACCACCCCCAGGACCATGTCCACCATGATCACATGCTCTCTCCCCTTGGCCACCATTCTCCACGAAAGACTTCTCCCACCAACTGCCTCTATTAACTTCTTGTTGAGACGGTGTCTCGCTCTGTGGTCCAAGCTGGCCTACAAATCCCAGCAATGATCTCGGTCTCATAAATGCCAAGATTACATGAGTGAGAGACTAAGCCTGGCCTATTTCTTCTCTTCCTCATGGTGAAGTTCTTACTGGAAGATGCCATTTCTTCTCACCTTGAATTCCTCTGCTTACCTGTCTTGGATCACCAATCTGGATCAACATCTGCATCACTTCACCCCCTTGTATCTACAGGACTGAATACTGCCAGGGAGTGCTGAGGGGCCTCAGAAAACTGGCCCCACGAGTGAGTTTCTGCCTGCATTTGGAAACCTTGCCCAGGACACCACTCATCCATCGTTCCCTAACCCAAGCTTTCATTCGTCACAAAACCGACTTGATTTCACCTAGCTTCGTACATTTTGTAAATGTTTTTCTGACACCTGGGCTTGCCTGCTCCTGAGAAGCATGGGGTCAACAGGAATGAACTGCTGCCCCTGCCCCAGCTCATCCTAGGACAGTTGTTTGCAAGCCTGGATGTTTATGAAAACCACCTGGGACCACCCTCCCCAACCCGCTGCACTAGGAGTGAAGTCTGGGGTGGGGCCTGGCGGTGCGGCCCTTGAGAAGCTACATCATTCCTAAGACCTAAGCACAAAGCTGAGCCCCTGACCTCCACTCACTGCTAAAGGACAGAAAAGGAGGCTTTCTCTTCTGGGCTTGTTTCTTTCTAGAATGTTTCCAGCCTGAACTTTCAGAAACAGGGAGAGGACAGCGCTAAAGATGTAACAATTTCTCCATCACTAGCCCCAGCAATGGAGGCTGAATTCAGGGCAGCTGTCAGCTATATGCAGAGCCAATCACTGGCTGGCAGAGAACCTGGAGAAGCCAGCCCAGGAACCTCTGTGGCCTCGCCCTTGTCTCACCAGGACACATTTTCAACAAGCCAACTAAAATGTAGCAACTTCAGGCATTTACAAGCCAGAAATTCAACAAATGCAAAAGGAAATTTCTGACCATATTCTCCATAAGAATGCCCCACCTAGCATGAGCTTCAGCTGAACACCCAGGGCTTGCTAAATCTGGAAAATTAATGAAAACTAAACTCAGTAGGAAAATACAGTCAGACTCTGTAAACGAGCAGATTTTACACAAAATGGAAACCGTGCAGAAAACAGCTGTAGCAACTACACGCGAGTCCCCAGGACCGGGGTGTCCCTGTAAAGAAAAGCGTCCTACCTGATCAGATCTGGCTCTGCACCCTCATTCTTAAACGATGCCAGGAGCAGTCGTTCTCGGGTGACAAGGTCATCCAGCAGGTTCTGTCTTCGATCCCCCTCCAGTTGTGTTCTGCAGATGGTTGTTAAGGTCCAATAGTGGGTGGCTTACCTTGCTTTCCCCGTGACTTTATTAACTCTTCAAGTCACCTGCAGTCACTAAGGCTCCACCCACAACCACCCGGAAGAGGCTGTTCTCCTGACTTCCATCCTGCAGGGAAAGACTGTACCACTGCAGATGGATGCATAAACACTGACAGTCCTTTCACTGAAAAGTACACTAGGTAAAGCTTTATTTTTTTGTTTTTTATTTCTTTTGCCAGTGAGCAGTCAACCAGGGCCAGGGCAATCTGGCTGCAGGAGTCCTTAGGCTTCAGCTTCAGGTGTTAGCTTTCATGGATGTTTGTGTACTCATCAGTACCCTAAGGTGGGGCCGGGAGGAGGCTTGCCCAGTAGGAGTGAGGCCTCTGTGTCTGACTCGAGCGGTGCAAAACCAAACCCCAAACACCCTCCCTGAGAAACCTAAGGTTTGGAAACGGGGGAGGGGGGTCTCCATCATACGCAATAGCTCCGACAAGCTTCATGAAGGCTGCTTGGACGCCACAGTGTCCTGTAAAAGCTGTTTCTGTCCACTCATTAGTTAAAAGTACTATGGATCTTTGTGGAAAACCATGAACAAGTTGTATTTAATATGTTATTCTAGTAAATGCGGCAGGGTGCAGAGGGCGGAGTTTCACCTTTGGAGCCGGCTGCTCCTTTATTGGTATGTGTGAGTGTGGGTGTCAGTGATTGTGTGAGTGGTACTCGTGTGTGACAGGAAGGAGACGGGTTCAAGTCACAGTGTATGTAAAGATCAGAGGACAACTTTGGGGTTGGTTCTCTCCTCTACGTTTACATGGATTCCAGGGATCCAACTCAGGTATCCAGGCGTGCATGACAAGTGCTTCATCCACTGGGACGATCCCCGGTCACTGCTCTTCCTTTATATGAAATTCAACATCACTTACAACCTTTGGTAGGTTTTCTGTACTGGGACTTGAACCCAGAGCCATTGGATTTACTGCTGAGCCACACTCTCACTCCTAAATCCAAAGTTCCTTTTTGTTTGTCTTTCTGCAACAGAGTTTACTATGTAGCCCAAGCTGGTCTCCAACTCCTGATCAGCTTCCGGAGGGCTGAGAGTACACAGTTGTGAACTGTGAGCAGCCAAGGCTTTACACTAGCTTTCTGGAAACATATTAGACGCTGAGTTTAATCCTGTGTGTTCTCAGAAATGGAGGTGAAGCGGTGGCTCAGTGGGGGAACTGCCTGCCCTGCAAGCCGGAGGCCCTGAGCTTGGATTCCCAACAGCTATGAAAAGTCAAGCAAGGCAGCGTGCACCTGTAACCCGCGCACGGGCGGGAAGTGGGAGTGAAGACAGGAGGCCCCAGAACTCCTTGGTCAGCTGATCTAGCCAAATACAAGAACTTGGGGTTCACTGAGAGGCCCCTCTCAAAAGAAGAGTGGGAAGTGATAGAGAAAGATGCTCTGGCCTCCATACCCCTGTGTGTGCATAACCACACATATACGCACACACCAAAAAAGCAAAGAAATAATGGAAGAAAACTCCACCACATTTCAGGTTCCAGGAACTCAACAAACAGTTTTGAAAGTCTCTGTCCGACATCAGGCATAAGAGGAAAACAAATCACTCTAAATCTGTTGTGTCTGGCTTTCATTGTTCTTTTTGTTTTTTATTTTTTGTTTTATAACCAAACGGCTGAATGGCTGGCAATATGAAGCAGGACTGGCCACTGACACCAATTCTAGCAATAGCAGTAAACATGAGAGATGGCTGCTTCAGATTACAGATTCTCTCGTTTTTACAAAGTGATCACACGCTGGCAAGATGGCTCACCAGGGACGGGCGCTTGCCACCAAGACTAAGGACCTGCATTTGATTCCTGGTGCCCATGTGGGAGAAGACGAGAACTGACCCCTTCAAGGCCTCTAACTGCCACAGGCGCACCAAGGTATGAGTGTGCCCACACAGGCATGTAACACATGCACAAATAAATAAATGTAATAAAACATTTTAAAGGGATTACAAAACCATTGTGTTTCAGGCTCCAGAAGTTTCTGAGAACTTGAGAGAACCAAGGATTATGACGGTTGCCTGAGAGGGAAATGCATGGTTCAGGGATCTACAAATTTGACTGTTAATTTTGTACAGAAAAGTGCTGGCTAGTTAACAGGAACAGTAAATAAATCCTGGCCCAAAAAAAAAAAAATCTCCCTCAGTAGCGGGGTTATTAGGAAAATCATAAATCTAAATCTAAGTCTTGGAGTCACTCTACATATTAAAAAATAATAATGATAAATGAATTCTCTCAACATTCCGGCATGCCACACTTCCTCGGGTCAAATCACTACCACTACTTTTCCTTTTTCCACTGACGGTAGCGGCAGTCACCAAGTGCCCCATCTTGGAAATCATGAAGTAGCAACTGTAACTAAGAAACAGAAACCTCAAATATTCCTCTTCTTTAATAAAAAGAGCCAATATTAGCCTTTGTATCAGTGCCAATCAAGAACAAGTATCTATATCTTTTCAAATTATTGATAAACTGCCAGTAAAGCAGAAAGCTCTTATTCAATTTAAACAAAGTTCCTTGGGTGCTAGGGCGGGGGACGACAGAAGCAGTGACGAGAATCACAGAGAACAGGACAGAATGGGAATTCTACATTGTAGGGCTGTGAGCTGAGTCCCGACACCGCGGGCCTTGCCTACATGCTCTGCTCAGCTACCCTCCAGCCTCCCATTTGGTAGAGATTTCAGCATCCAACCACCCAAGAAGACAAACACTGGACATACGCTGAACAGAAGCCCAGTGTTAATATTATGCACAAATTCAAATGGTTCTGGAATTCAAACAGAAGAATATTTTAATAATTTTGAGTTTGAAAAATCTTTCCAGACAAGAATGAAAACCTACAGATAATGAAGAAAAACCCAGAAGTTGTGACTACATTAAATGTGTGGGTGTATATACGTGTGTATATGTATGTGTATGTACATGTGTGTATATACATGTGTACATGTGTTGCATGTGTGTATGTAAGTGCATGTGTACATGTGTGTATATACGTGTGTGTGTGTGTGATATACCTGCATCAACAGTTCATGGGCATGGGGAAACCGGAAGCCCGCCTTGGGTGCCCTCCTCTGTTGCGCTACACTTTATTTCTGAGACAGGGCCGCTCACTGAACCCAGAGGTCGCTGACCAACTAAATTGTGGCAGGTTTTCATGTGAGGGCTGGAGGTCTGGACTCAAGTCCCTGTCCCCAAGCTCGCATAGCAAAGCACTTTATTCACTTAGCCATCTCCCCAGTCCAATTAGATAAAGTTGAAGTCTCTGAAAAATAAAATAACCAATGGCAAAAGGTAGGCAAAGGACATAACACAGCAAAGAAAGAAGACGCTGAAAGCTCGGGTGGAAAGACAGCACATGTGAGTAAGAGAAACACAAACTCTAAGACACAGCTTGGCCTACCAGACTGGGAAAACGACAACTCTGGAGAGGACTCAGGAAGTTGGTACTTGCCTACGCTCCTGAGGGAAACGTAAATAGGTTTACCCGACTGCCAGGCTGCCTTCTATGAACCTGCAGTGACATTCCCAACAACGCAGATGCAAGGACTTGAGAGCACAGTTCACTGCAAAGTTATTTAGATGGATTCTGGAAGCGTCCTAAGTATCCACCAATAAGGAACTAGGCATCCATGTGATAATTTCAGGCAGAGATGATTTCAGGACGCTGCTTATGGAGAGATGATGGTGTAACTGACAATTCTGGGTACTTACAAGGGCACAAGGGAATGACTTTACATGGCATAAGCTCCAAAATGCACAGTGCTCAACCAAAATGGAGGGGAGGAGAGAGGCAGCAGCAAGCTAACCAGTGGATAGAGGTCTCATAAAGATCAGGCTGAGGAATGTGTGCGTGCATGCGGGTGTGTGTGTGTGTGTACAGAAAACATTTCAGAAATATGTAAAAAAAAATTCCTAAAGAAAGAGAACTGGCAACTTAAGGTGCAAGAAGGACTGAATACCATTTGGATTGTTGCTGGCTTTTCCTTTTATATGTGTGCATGTGCACGACCATGGTGAATGCGGTCAAAAGAAAGATCCAGGAACACAACACAAAGTAGTCCCTTTATGGCCTGAAGAATTTCATATTCATTTTTAATTAGATAGATAGGTAGATAGACAGACAGACAGATAGAGATACATGATCAGATGTATGTATATATTTCCTGCTTGGAAAGTCTGGGATTAAAAATTCCGGCCATTCACAGTGTTGAAAATGAGATGGGACAGAATGGCACTGTGGGAGAGAAAGGAGTTCTTGGATAAATAAATGAATAAATAAGTGTATTAGTAGAAAATATTTTAAAGGTTATTTTATGTATATGGTGTTCTATCTGCATGTAACACCTGCATGCCAGAAAAGGGCATCAGATCTCATTATAGACGGCTGTGAGCCACCGTGTGGTTGCCGGGAATTGAACAGGAACTCAGGAAGAGCAGCCAATGCTCTTAATTGCTGAGCGATCTCTCCAACCCCAAGAAAATATTTTTATAATTATTAATAATAATAAGCCATACTCTAAAGGTATGTTCTGAAAAATAACAGGCACACATTACAGATTTAAAGTAATGCTTGTAATTCACCCCAATGTGGAGGGCAGCATGAGCTGGTGACTGGGTCTGCGGATCAGTAACTGAAGACACCTGATGCTACAGGAGCCACAGGGGTCCCCTAGGCCAGTTCTCACTGTTTTCCAACTGGAAGTCAAGAGCCAGCACAATCTATCTAAGTTAGAGCCCTACTCTTTCCTGTCTACACCAGGACTTCCTCCTCGGCACCTGCTGGGCACTAAACATGCGGGCTGTCTCCACACTGGGGTGCTGGCATGCTCACTGCCTGCTATCACTGATTACAGCACCGCATAAAGCAAACACCCAGTATGGCAGGAGCATCCCAAACCCAAATCCAAATTCTCAAGTGCTCAGAAATTCGTTAGCTTTTGGTCACTTCATCAGGATACCACAGGTGGAGAATTTCATAGCAACCAAATTGTTTTAAATAGTCTATAAAATTAGCTCTTGACTATGTGTAAAATAAACGCACATATATGTTTACACTTGAGTTCTCTTCCAAGATGTCTTATCATGTACATATAAATATTCCTAGATCTGAAATATTTCCAGTCCCATAAAGTTATGACAAGGAACACAGCCTAGTATGTCAATTCAGAATATCCCTAGAGACTCCCCCTAAATCTTGGAAAACTACAATTAGCCAGTCACTCTGTCTCTTTATGTTTTATTTTAGCAGACTGAAACAACAGACCCCCCAAGGAGATGGGAGGAGCTGATCCCATGAGGCACTTAAAAATACTTCTTCAACTTCCCAAAGCAGGATTAGTCCCACCTCTGAAATACTGAAACTTGGTGTAAGACATGTAACTTTGCTATGCTAAAGTTAAAACCTTCCTTTTTAATTAAACAGAAAAGGGGAAATGGTGTGGGGAGTTCTTCTGTATATGTGTTGCTTTTATTGGTTAATGAATAAAGCTGCTTTCAGCCAATGGCTTAACAGAGTAAAGCCAGGCAGGAAATCCAAACAGAGCTGTAGAGAGAGAGTAGGCAGAGTCAGGGAGAAGCCATGTAGCTGCCACAGGAGACAAATGCCTCTGTTGGAGATGGCTGAAACTTTGCCAGTAGGCCACAACCTCATGGTAATAATGCGCAGATTAATGGAAATGGGTTAGTTTAGGATATAAGAGCTAGCTAAAAATATGCTTAAGCTATTAGCCAAACAGTATTGCAAATAATATAGTTTCTGAGTGATTATTTTGGGTCTGAGCAGCCAGGAACGAACAAGCAGACCCCCCAACAGAAACTCAAGCCCATGGAGGTTGAACTGGTCTCTGGCCTCAAGGGGCAGGGTTGGCCCTCTGTCTCAGCTCTGTGTGGCCCCCAGGACAGTGTCAATCCCTCAGCACATGGTGCCAGACTTCCAAGTCAGGGACATGGGAGAGCAGTTACCAGTTACACATGTGGCCATGTATGGACTGAATGTTAAAAAAAAAAAATCAACAACAAAACAAAACTACCTACTACTATGGAGAAAATGACAAGACTTTAATACCAAAACCTACAAAGAGATCTAGTGACAGACAAAATGATAAAATTTCTCCAAACACAAGAACCATGTCCTTATTTTTCCCTTGTTCCCAGATGCCACTGAAACTATCACGGAGTCAGTGCCGGAGATCCTCAGCTTCACTGCAGGCCCTGCGCTGCCTCCAGAACCCCCACATCTCCCCACTCCCAGTCACTTGGGCTCCTTACGCAGTGGTTATCACATCTACCCATCCACCCATCCTTTTCCCTAAAACACAGAGTTGAGGACCACTAAGAGATGTCTAAAACATTATCTGCCCAGGCCCTCTCCTAAAGCACCAAATACCTTTGATACTGAATACTTTTGAAAAGAGGTTGTTTTCACTCTCCTAAAAAATGGTAAAGGCTGGGTCTGGAGAGATGGCTTAGCAGGAAGAGCACTTTGCTCAAGCAAAGGACTTGAGTTCGGCTCCAGGACCCATGTCAGGAAGCCCTCCATGTGCACTCGCATACACTCACACAGACACAGACACATTAAAAAAGAAAAGAAAAAAAGGGTGAAGGTGATGGTTTTGAAAAGCTAACAAAGGACAAGCGCCATGAAAAGCCGATTGAGAATATTTTTAGTACTGCATGAAATCCACACAATGCCTCCCACAGCACAAGCTATTCTTGCAACGCGGTGAAGCAACTAAAAGAAAATCTGGAAATAGAAGTGAATGTTTGGCTGTGCATGGTGGCTCACACCTGTAATTCCGGCACTTATGAGGCTGAGAAGTAGAGCGCTTGCCTATAGTTTAAGGCTAGCCCGAGCTACATTGTTAAGTTTTAGGCCTACCTGGGCTACAGGGTAGATTAATTAACTCTTTTGGAAATGTATAAAGCAGATTTAAGCACCCTGACTGCAGGACTCTGTATTACTGATCAATTACAAGCTAACAGAGTCAAAATGCACAGCTTTCCTTTTGAAAAACACATCAAAACCACTTTCCAGGAAAGAATGTGACACCTCAGGCCTGCACTCATGCACGGATCGAGGTGACTTCATCTTGTACCTCCTGTAGTTTCTGGGGAACTTTATGAATACAGGAAGACAAAACCATGTCAGTAAAGTCCTGTCAGTTCTTAGTTATGCAGCACAGTACGGGAGCGTGCCTCTCAAACGCTCACATTCCAACAGGCACCCAGCACTGGGTGTGGTGCTGTTCGCCAGAGACAGGCAGACCTCTGTGAGCTCCGGGCCTGTCTGATTTACATGGCAAACGCAGCCAGTTACACAGTGTCTCACAAAAGAAAAGTCACCCAACATTAATTGTCTCCTAGAACTGTATTTAATAGTCACCCTGTGGTGTGGGAGGCCCCTCTGTGTGTTGCTTGTATTGGTTAATGAATAAAGAAACTGCCTTGGCCTGATAGGGCAAAACTTAGGTAGGCGGAGAAGATAGAACTGGATTCTGGGAGGAAGAAAGCAGAGTCAGAGAGATGCCATGGATCCACCAGAGACAGATGCTGGGAATTTTCCCCGGTAAGCCACTGCCACATGGCAATACACAGATTAATAAAAATGGGTTAAATCAAGACGTGAGAGTTAGCCAATAAGAGGCTAGAGCTAATGGGCCAGGCGGTGATTTAATTAATACAGTTTCTGTGTGGCTATTTCGGGACTAAGCTAGCCGGGAGGACAGGACGAACAAGTGGCCTGCTCCTTGTAACAACCCTGTCCGGCTGGAGAGATGACTTGAGGGTTAAGAGCATTTGCTTCTCTTGTACAGGACATGAGTTCAGGTCTCTGTACACACACTAGACAGCTCACAACTGCCTACCACTCCAACTCTAGGGGATCTAACAACCTTTCCGGCTTTCTCAGGCACTGTGCACACATATACACACAAACACAAATAAATAAAATTAAAATAATTTTAAAGAGGCAGTCTTTTGTGATTTGTGGTCATTTTTTTTAGCTAAGGATCACAATATCTTAAGCTATAACTAATACGCCACAGTGAACAGAACACGGCATCACCCTTGTGATTGAGAAGGCTCCTGTGGACCTGTGACCGCAGCAAGCAGCTGTCAAAGGCACACCAGGGGACAGGAGACTATGTTCTCTACTAAAGAATTCAGCTTCAAGCCAGGCAGTGGTGGCTCACGCCTTTAATCCCAGCACTCAAGATCTCTGTGAGTTCCAGGCACCTGGTCTACAGAGTGAGGCCCAGGACAGGCACCAGAGCTACAGAGAAACCCTGTCTCAAAAAAAACAAAAAACAAACAAACAAAAATCAGCTTTAAACAACAGACTTGGAGCCAGATAGTCATGTGCTCAAATCTGACTCTTGTATCCCTAGCTATAGGGTCCTGAGAAAGTTACTGATGTATCCAGGATTCTTCTCTATAAGATTAACTCCCTGCAGGAATGTTGGAATCTCTCCACCTGTATCCATGACACAAGGTGACAAGGTTGACCTGGTCAAGTTACCTTTTTTATAAAGAAAAAAAGATATTTCCAAAACCAAGCATATGCAGTGATTAGTACTGAAGAGCTTCCATCTGAAATTGCTTAAATTTGGAGGAAGATTTGAATTATTAAAAATGTTTAAGAGGGAGGATGTTGGAGAGATGCCTGGGGCTGGAATCATAGAGCATGTGCTTAGCATGTCCAGGGCTCTAGGTTCAATTCCCCGCCCCAAATCAGCTACCAAACAAAAAAGTTGTTGATACTATTGAAGTCACCACTGCCTTTTTCCTTCTAGAAGAGGCCTCCCTGAAAACAGGTTTAGGAGCGCCCCCGTGTGGTGTGTGACCTGAATGTCACCTTCTCTACCAGCAAAGCTCAACAATTGGTGGGGAAAAGATTATTTTTAAAAGCTTTTATAATCCAGTTGAGTTTTTATTTTTAATTTTTCAATTTTTTAAAATTTCCCTATGAAATTTCAAATTAGCAATATTTGTGTTCTTATAAATTTTTTAAATGTTTTTAAATAATGAGACCAGTGTGTTTGGTGGGTAGTGCTTAACATGGTAGTCTGGGGAGTCATGCTGAGAACACAAAACCAAAAGTCCATTACAACAGACAGCCAGACTGAAAGTGTTTAGGAAAATGAAACCAAATATTACACACTTAGTTCTCTCTGTCCACTGTGTAGCAGGGGCTATTAACAGGAATCAGAGTACTTGGGTTATATATGTCTCTTGCTCTATGGGTCGTGTGTGTGTGTGTGTGTGTGTGTATGTAACTGTTATAGTGTGTGATATATATATATATATACAATATATATACTGGATTATAATGAATTATCTTAATGAAGTTAGCAAACAGGAACTAAAAGTACCATGAGACAGTATTTAGCTACCTTTCTAACGCATGTGCTTTTGGCTACACTAAAATGAGTCCATGTACCTTGAACGCATGTGCAAACTCCCCAGCCCTGACTTCTGAAAGAAGAGAAACTAGCCCCACCCACTGTAACCCACTCAGGTCTATGGATTAAGACCTGTTGACTTGAGTAAAATAAAAGCTCTTTATGTAACACACTAGCGGGGCAGTAACAAATGATACCATATGGAGGGTGAAATTACAAGCCAGAATATTCCAACTGTGTTTCAGAGAAGGCCCCCATTGTTTACTAAAATTAAACTTTCATTTGAAACCTCAGCAGATTAATAATTAAACATTTCGAAGACCATGCTATTAAGCCATGCCAACCTCCCTGCTAACATAAAAGACTTCATTTGGGAGAAAACATATTTTTGAAACACCTTCAATTGTTTTGTCAAAAAAGCTGTATTCCTACATTCTCCTACATAAAAGCCAGGATATGTGGTTTCCTCTGATACCAAAAACCAGGTCTTTGGCGTGAATTACAAACAATTTAAAGAAACACAACTGTGGGGTCAGTTTTCAACTCATTATAAACCAGGTTTAAAGACTCAGTTTAGGTAACATGTCCATTGTGAATTTCTTCCTAAAATGTTTGTTTTGAGGTGGGGGATGGAGTAGGGTAGGGTAGCTCATTATGTAGCTCAGGTTAGCCTCAAAAATCACTATGTAGTCCAGGCTGGCTTTTAATGCTCTGTTTTGTTTCGGTCTCTTTGGTGCTGGGATTACAGACATGTACAACCATAACCACACACAGTTCAAAAGCTGCTTGAGCACTTGATACCTCACCAGAGGTTAAGATGGCCCAGCCTGCTTTAACCAATTCCAAATACACCTTTCACCCCAAAAGCTCCCACAAGAGAGGCACTTGTCTGTGTCCCTGAAAGAATGAAGCAGCCAAACCATATCTCAGCAGCCTACGGCTAGATTTTTAAAAAGCAGAAAAGATATGTAGCCTCTACTGTTATTGGCCAAAAAGCAGGTTACTCAATATCCTGAGGGCTGAGATGTTGCTCAGTTGGTGGAGCATCTGGCTAGCAGACACAAGGCCCTGGGTTCCAACCCCAACACCTCACAAAACTGAGTGTAACATCTGAGTGCTCAGGAGGTAAGGGCGGAAGTTCAAGTCATCCTTGGCTACAGGGTGAGCAAGTCCAGTTTGGGCTACTGAGACCCTGTCTCAAGAAAACCAAAACGTTGTGGAAAATCCGCCAGGGAATCACTGTTCAGGATTATCATGGAAGTCCTGCGGTGGAAGAAGCGGCTAGCCATCCTCAAGGCAGTGAACAGACACTCAAACAGTGTAGAAGCGCAGCTCTGAGAGCGCTGAGGGAGAGCATTAGCTTCCTGCCCTGTCAAGGTTACACCCAGACAAATTCATTCCTTAGGTGAGTCTTCCCTTGCCAGCACAGTTACTGCAAAGCAGTGAACAGACACTCAAACAGAATTCAAGACTATAGGCAACAGTGTGGAGACCAAGTCCTCCTTGAACTGTGGAAAAATGTGGGTGGCCCAGATTCCTTCCTCTCTTAAATAAGATTGTTTCTCCTCCCTCCAGGGAAGGTGGACATGTTTACATGGATACATCTGACGGGTTGATACAGCTCTTAGCAGTAAGTCCTTCAGAGTGTCGATCTTTACCTTCAGGTTCTTCAACAAAGTTCTGATGGTCAGGGTGAGCTGAAAAGAGGAGAACACAGCCTGAGTCCACTGTCCAGAGGGGCAGGTAGCATCTGCTAAGGAAGGAAGCCTGGGAGGCAGGCTCGGGTTGTGAAGGTCTCAATGGTGTCCTTATCTAGCCACCAGAGCTCTGTCCACCCGGAGCGTGTACCCATGGTGCACCTGGTCCACACAGGAACACAGCTACGAGTGGAAACTGTAAGCTTGCATTCATACTCAGCTGGAACTCTGTTCCCAGAACTCTCACATACTGTATTTTACCCACACCGGAGCCATGCAGGAAACTGTTCCCTCAGTCCTCACTCAGAAGCAAAACTCCACGGTTCCCTCAACCATGCTTCAGAAGACAAGGTGTCAAGTCCCATTAGTGTTCTGACTGGTCTCAGAACACTCTGGTATATTTATAGCCCATCTGACCACTGGAAAGTAATGCTCTTTTTCTACGCGAGGAATGTTAACCACACATGACTCTTCTTCTAGGACTGAGGGAACTGTCTCCAGTCAGCCTAAAAGCCCAGAGGGAATGTCTGCCTGTGACTCTGAAGATGAAGAGATGGAAAGAGCCCCTCCCTGACATTTGGAAATGTGAAGAACAAAAGTACCCATCTAAATGAAAACATATTTGATCATGGAGGAAATGGGAGGAATATTAGAAAGGCAGACTGCCCCTGTTTTACTATTGCTTGCAAAAAGTAGCAGTTAACTGGGCATGGTGGGGTACACGTGTAATCCCAGCACTGGGAAGACAGGAGGATCTGTATGACAAGGTCAGCAGGATCCACATAGTGAGTTCAAGGTCATCCAAGGCTACATAGTGAGAGCCTGCCTGACCAAACAACAAAGTAGCAGTGTATAACCCAGAAAGAAGCAGGAGGCCCTGCTCTGATGAGCAGGGTCACATATGTCAAGCAACTGTCTGATGCCAGCAGTTAGGAAAGGCCTGGCTTTGTTCTAACATCCCAGGAAACCAAAGGAGCCACCCATGGAGTTGACGGGGAGCAGGTAGGAAGCAGTCTACCATGTATTCAAAGAGTAAAGAACAGAACAAGAAGCAAAAAGTATAACGGGTTGGGTGCTGTAGTTTACACCTGTACCCTACGTGAAGCTTCAGCACCAGTTCCACTTGTATCTAGGAACTCACTCGGGGCCAGCCTGGGCAACAAAGCAAGATACCCCACCCCCCAACTCTATCAAAAAAAACACACACACACACACACACACACAAATGTAATTTTAAAATGTTTAAATCAAGACATAAAATGAAATTTCACACAAAAAGAGAATAGTCTAGAAACCTACTGTAATGCCAAAGGTAATCATTATTTAGTATTAAGATTTCACATTTTATAAGAAAATAAACTTTGCCAGGGCTACACAGAAAACCCTGTCTCAAGAAAAAAAAGAAAAGAAACAAAAAACAAGAAAAGAAAATAATCTTGTTATCAAAAGTACCTTTCTTGTAATTAAAAAGAAACTTCCAGAACAAAGAAAAAATGCAAGACCTAATTCATATTTTAGGTAACGCAATCCCAGACATAAGCACTGACGTAAACAACTGGAAACAGACAAAAAAACCTCACACCAACCCTGCTCAAGGATGACAAAAACTGTTTTCAAACATCAGCAGACTCAGAATTGCATTAAAAGAACAGGATGCTACCATGAAGTAGAATTTATTCTTGCAAGTTAAGGATGGTTTAGTGCTAGAAAACCTCAAAGGAAAGTCTATGGTGTTACTGATTTAAAAGAGAACAAACATATGATTAATACAGTGTGGGGAAATTAAAAATAAGACAGGAAGAAAAACTAAGAATAGACACTACTGTCTGCTTTAACTGAGATCTACACGTTCTTACTAAAGGAACAAGACTAAGAAAATATGAAGGGCTCAAGGGAGATTAAAGTATTAATTGCAGAGAACAATCTACTTGGGAAAGATACAGAGAATCAATTTAGAGCTGGGGAGATGGCTTGGTTAGCAGAGTACTTGCCACACAAGCATGAAGACCTGAGTCTGAACCCCAAGCGCCCAAGTAAAAGGCCAGGTGCAGTGGTAACCCCAGCACTGGGATGTGGGGACAGGAGGATCTATGAGGCTTGCTAGTCAGTTAATCCACCCATATTGGTAAATTCCCAGTCCAGTGAGAAATCCTGTCTCAAAACAACAACAAACCAAAAAAGTAAAAGAATTCAGTACAGTGATCAAGACAGGCATGGTGGCTCACACCTACTATATCAGCATTTGGGAGACAGATGCAAGAGGATAAAGAGCCAGGGTCAGCCTGAGCTACAACAGGAATTCCAGACCAGCCTGGGTATCATGAGAGCCTATGAATTAATTAACTAACTAAGTAAATGACATTTTTTAAAAAACAAAAATAACAATACCAACAAAACCTAAAAACTGTGTAGACTGGTTTGCCCCACAATAACCATGCACTAGATACTGACAGAAGGTGAATAAGAAGGAAAAAAGTCAGTCAGGCAGTGGTGGTGTACGCCTTTGAACCCAGCCCTCAGGAGGCAGAGGCAGATGGAGCTCTGTGAGCTGGAAGCCATCCTGGTCTATAGCACAAGTTCAGGACAGCTGGGGCTACACAGAGAAACCTTGTCTCAAAGAAGCTCCACACCCCCCAAAAAAGTCAAAACTCCCCTGCTTAATCCATAAATGCACAACATGTCTGTTCAAAGTCCACTCAGAATCTTGTTATTGATCATTAGCTACAACACTGAATTTTTTTCAGTGATATTTCATAAGAGTACCCTGAAAGTCAAACATCTCCAATCCCAGTGCTCAGGGGACTGGGACAGAAGGATCTTGGTTTAAAATTAGCCAGAACAACATAGCAAGTTCTAGGCCAGTCTGGGCTACATAGCAATACCCTAACTCAAAACCAAATAAATAGAATTACAAATGACAATAAAAAATTAGATAAATGGAATATAATGAAAAATAAGACAAATAAAAATAGGACAAATGATATGTATGCAAAGGGTGTGTATATCTTTTTTGCGGGGAGGAGGGTTTAAGACAGGGCTCCTCTGTGTAGCCCTCGCTGTCCTGGAACTAGCTCTTATAGACCAGGCTAGCCTTGAACTCAGAGAGTTGCCTGAGTCTGCCTCCGAGTTATGGCAGATTAAAGGTGAGCACTCTGTGCCACAGCCGAGCTATTATGCAAGTGATAAAACACCTGCACTCATTTCTTTGGCTTATTGTTTAATCTGTTTGTTGATGAGATAAGATCTCCCTACTTGCCTAAACAGTTGGATAAGGAGTTACCATAAACAAAATACAAGGCTGGGACTGGGCTTGGTGAACTGCTTGCTGCACAGGCCTGAGAACTAGTGTTTGATCCCCAGCAGCCACACAGCCAGTGTCAACCTCTGGCTTCCACAGGCACACAAACATCCATGAACACACACAGACAGATCCAAGAGTATGATGCCAGCAGCTGCCACAGTGTCAACACTGCAGCTCTATAAAAAGCCAGTGAATGAAATGTAGACTATTTTATATCTTGGGGCAGTAGTCATTCATAATTTACCAAATGGGGAAAAAATAAAATTAGATACAACATACCAAAACACACTCCAAAAATTTATACACATGATCTCGCACATGCACACACGTGCACACAACACAACACACACACAGCATGCCCCAGATCTAGAAATGCTTTCAAACTTCAAAGATGAGCACATCAATTCTCCCGCGGTATTACCTTAGGAGTCTTTTCACCTCTCCTTTCACATTGATTTCGTTGTTGAATTTTCTCAGCAATTTCTTGGGCAATTTGACAAGTAGAATCATATGTGGAGAACCTGAAATCAAAGTCATACAGAGAGAAGAAGGTTTAAAGTTCTTTAAATAAAGTCCTGGCCAGGGAATTGTGGTGGCATATTGCCTTTAAACCCAGCACTGCAGAGGCAGGCAGATCTCTGTGAGTTCAAGGTCAGCCTAGTTTACATTGTGAGCTCCAGACCAGGCTACATAATGAGACCCTATCGAAAGAAAGACAGACAGACAGAAATAAAAAAAGAAAGAAGGGAGGGAGGGAGGGAGGAAGGGAGGGAGGGAAGAAAGAAAAGAAAGAAAGAAAGAAAGAAAGTAAGAAAGAAGCAAAAAGGACCCATAATAGCAGCATGTATTGAATGGGCCAGGCTATGTAATGAGACCCTATCTCAAAGGAAGGAAGGAAGGAGGGAAAGAAGAAAGGAAAGAAGGAAGGAAGGAAGGGAGGGAGGGAGGGAGGGAGGGAGGGAGGGAGGGAGGGAGGGAGAGGAAGGAAGGAGGAAGAAATAGAGGGAAATGGAAAGAGGGAAGGAAGAAAGAAAAGGGAAGGAGGGAGGGAAGGAATGAAGGAAGAAAGGAAGGAGGAAGAAAGGGAGGGAGGGAGGGAGAGAGAGAGAGACAAACGAAAGAAAGAAAGAAAGAAAGAAAGAAAGAAAGAAAGAAAGAAAGAAAGAAAAAAGGAACCATCATAATATCATGTACTGAATGGTGCTTCCTATGTACCAGGCACCATTCAGGAAGCTTCACTAATGACAACTAGGTTAATCCACAGGAGAACACTGTGGGGCAAGGAATATGGCCTCCTCCACCTAGATAGGAAGAAACCAGGTACAAAGAAAAGAGGTAGAGCTGACTTGCTCAGAGGGGACGGGACAAAGGACAGCAGCAACTAAGGGTGTCTGGTCCCAGAATCTGAGCTTTCAGGGACTTCACTATTATGCACATGATAAAACATTTGCATTTGTACCTTTGGCTCGACATTATTTGGTTTGGGTTGTTTTGTTTGTTTTGTGGGTTTACTGTTTTTGTTTTAACAGGGCCTCCCTATGTAACCCAGGCTAGCCTTGAACTCATAATTCTCCTGCCTTCCCTTCATGAGTCCTGAATGCTAGGATTGCAGGCCTGCAACACTAACTCTGCAATCACTTCTCTGTAAGACAGTCAGCAAATACTGCTGAAGGGCTTATGCTGAACAAAACATTGTTCCAGGCACTGTCAATCTGAAAGAGCGATAAACAAAACTACCGAGTTCCTGTTTTTAAATGAACATTCCAGTGAAAGGAGACCAGCATCTATCGTATCAGATGTTGATTGGATTTGTGCTATGAAACAGCGAAGATAAAGGAATACGGTGACAAGGAGGTGCTGTATAAAGGAAACACTGAGGCAAGGGGAGAACTGACAACCAAATTCACACAGCAGGGACAGCAGGAACTGTGTATCTGCAGCAAAATGCTCCAGGGGACATGGAAGCCTGGCTAACTCCTAACCCCACCACAATTCTCTCAGAACACTGGCCTTCCACTTGCCACCCAACAGTGTTGGGGCTTTCAAAGATTCAAATGAGGGGATAAATGAGGGGCTGGAGAGATGGCTCTGTGGTTGAGAGCACTGTTGCTCTTCCAGAGAACCTGGGTTTGATTCCCAGCACCCACAAGGCCATCTACAACTGTATCGTGCCCTCTTCTAGCCTCGAGGGTACCAGGCAAGCATGAGGCACAGACATACATGAAGGAAAAACATCCATACACTTAAAATAAAAATAAACGTCTTAAAAAAAAAAAAGATTTCTGAGCAGTGGTGGCACACGCCTTTAATCCCAGCACTCAGGAGGCAGAGGCAAGCGGATCTCAGTGAGTTAGACGTCAGCCTGGTCCACAAAGCCAGGGCTACACAGAGAAACCTTGCCCCCCAAAAACAAAACAAAACAAAATTCAAATAAAATCCTACTAGCACCCAGAGTTATCCTGATTACAGCATTTTTGCTTTCTAATTTTCAGAAAACACGTGTGTGCACATACATCTCATCTCCTATACCCGTCTGCTCCTGAGAAGCAGGGACTCTTGTGCTCATGTGAACAATGCATTTTCCAGGACTGTCCACTGCAAAATACTGAAAATTGTTGTTTGTCTTAATGTCCCAGTTTTATGCATAAGACAAGAAATAATTTATTTCTTTAAAATATTTCAGTACTGGACATGCCCATTACCCCAGCTTCTTGAGGCTGAGACAGGAGAGTCTTAACTTCAAGGTTAGTCTACTTGAGGCAGCTTAGGTAACTTTGTGAACTGTCTCAAATCTTAAAACGTGATTAAAGGCATAGCTCAGTGAGAAGCATTTGTCTAGCTTGTGCAAGGCACTAGGCTCAATCACCAGCATCAGGGGAAAAAAAGCATCTAGCCTGGGCTGGGGATGTGGCGCCAGGTCCTACACAGAGAACTTTATGTTGTTCTATGTTATGTTCTTCACAAGCACTTCAGAGGCAGTGCCACTCCAAACCCTGGACTCATACATCAGTATGCACCATTCAGTACATTCGGGTATAGGTGTGTGTATGAAAAGGAGCAGGGGGTTAATATATATTTTATATATATTTATATATTTTAACATATATAATTTTTAAAAAGTGGGGGTAATGAAAATAGTCCGACTTCCAGATTCCCCCCATTTTACTTGTTTATCTCCACACTATCAGTTATGAAGACAGGGGCTTCAGTCTGGCTCAACAAACACAGATCAAACATATAAAATCCATAACAAATTCCTGTCAAATACAAGCCCTAAATTAAGTACCTCTAGGGTTAGGGGATGGGAGACATTACTGATGTCAGAGGTGCTCAGAAGGGCTGGGCCACAAGAGGACGTCTTGGGCTGACTTCAGACTCAAGCAGATGTCCGTATGGGAAGGGAGAAGCAAAATCTAAACACTGTGGAAGGCATGTGGCACAAGCAAAGACGAATGGAAGAAAGCATGTCTGGCCAAGTAGTGGCCCTGGTAGGAGGGTACATTTAAACAGGACAGATGAGTGGAGGCTAGTTTCTTCAGAGCCTGGCCCAGATCAGACTTACAGGAGAATTTTACCCCAAACACTGAAGCGTTTGAACTCTTTTACTCTTAGTCTCCATTGTTTAACTCGGTGGCTTTCTCATTCGGCAGATGAAAGCTTCCTTGTCTTGCTGAGGACCAAGCTCAAGGCCTTGTGTATGGCAAGCTCGACCACTGAGCTAAGGCTGAAATAAGTTATGAACGTTCAGATGATGTATTGATGTACATGGAAAAAATCACGTTTTTAAGATGAGTTAATGATAAGGAGAAATGCTCCCTGTTGTGGAAAATACAAGCAACTAAAGTTTCAAACAATAAATGCATTGAGGAAAAGTTAACATTGGTTGTTTCCAAATGATAAAGATGCTATTTATTTTTTTCCTGCAGATGATACTCAAGAGTCTCTAAATCTTCTACCAGGGTTGTGGACAATTGTTGAAACTTGATGGGGTCAAAAAAAAAAAAAAAGAAGAAGAAGAAGTGTTAAATTGGCTGGGCATGGTGGCAGCATGCAATCACACCACTTGGGAGACTGAAGTAACAGATCAGGAACTTAAGGTCAGCCTGCGCTCCCTGAAACAATGGAAACAAAACAAAACCCACGAAAATTTCAGCCCAAACAGCCTAGATCCTAGGTAACTCTAACTCTGACCTTGGGAGCCACTCTCCTAATAGTCAAAATTGTCTGACATCGAACAATCATAAACTGTACCAGAAACACCAACATGGCATATTCTCCAACAAGAACTTTATCGAAATATCATGGTATAAATTATGAGACAGAAAGGTCAAGACTGTATAGCAATGTGTTCCTTGGATAAAGATATTTTTCATCATTCTGTCCTTGGGGCTTCACTGCTGAATAAATGGCCCTTATCGGGTGCTGATTTCGGCACTAGGTCTTGCTGACATAAGTCTTCGGGATACTGACGCAGGAAAGAGTAAAATGCCTACCACAAGTGCAAATTTCCCTCCCAGATTACTACAAGTCTTTTTGTGATGAACCCATAACACCTATGCCTGGCTAACCACTAACTAGCTGGTGACCATGGAGTCTGAACCTCGGTTTCTTTCCTTTCTGGGGGTTGATGGGAGAAGGAAAGGACATCCCACCAAAAGGTTTTACAGAACCCAGGGGAGCCTGCACAAGCAGGACGAGGGAGAACTTAGCTCACCCAGGTTACTGTCTCCCGCTCTGACGACCGAGTTAGCACCGAGGAGGCGGGAAGTGGCTGAGTCCCCACAGCAGGGGAGGATCCTCACCCGCTTTGCGCATCCCTAAAAGCCGCCAGCCCCAAGTTCAACGATGGCCAGGGTCTGTGCGAGTCCCTGGGAGCCACTTCCACCCCCAAGTCCCACCGTGAACTACTGCCAGCTCCAGCAACTCACCAGGGGTCCGGGGCCATGGTTCAGTCTCGGCCCGCAGCTGGGACACTTCCTGCTCGCACCAGCTGACTACGGCGGCCTGCGCGGCTCATTCTCCGCAGTTTGGAAGGTGCGCGACCCGAGCCCAGAGTCTACTAAATGAAACGTGTGTCCGGAACCTCAGAATCACGCCAACCAAAGCTCATCCTTGGGGAACAGTGGATTGAAACAATCGATTTTCATTAATTCACACGAACTTCTGGATACAAGGAAAATGGTTGTATTGTTGAGCAGACTCAAAACCTTTTCCCAGGAATGGAAGTTATCAAGACCCCGGCTCTCCAAATTCTTCGCATTTTTTTCTGATTGAAAAACAACAAAAGCTCGCGCCTGAAAGCCCAGCACTTGGAAGGTTTAAGCAGAAAATATACATACAAGCAACGTATTATACTTACATACATAAAAATAGTTGCATACCGTTCTAAAACTTTTAAAATCTTTTTTTAAAATTTCTTTTGCAAGGTAGTATCAATTCCACGACTTTTTTTTTACAACAGACTATTCTTCAGAGGCAATTCTTTGTGTTCAATTATTTTCAATAATCATCATAAGGGACTTAATTTTATAGTTAAGACAAAAGTCACACACTCTTACACGGGACACGCGCGAATTCATTCTGCATATTTAGTTTTCACCTAACACCTAAATTTCTAGAATGAATGAAAAAAATTAGAAGGAAGCCCTTTCTACATTTGCGAAAGGGTAAATCAACTTGAACTTAGCGGGCTGGGGTTCTGCTCGAACGTAAACCTAGCACGCATGCGTGCGCCGGTTGCCATAACGACCATTAGACGCTGCACCCTGAAGTTGAGGAATCAATGAGCTGAAGTTCTCCACGATGGAAGAACAAATTTTACCAGAGACAGACGTGGCTGAACTGGAGCTTGAGGCTGTGATCGGCTTCAATGGTGAGGCCTCGAGTATCCGTGATACCTCAGGGGCAGTGAGACGCTCACTTGGTAGCACCTGAGAGGCAGTGGGGACAGTGGTAAGAGCCTGGCCAGGCACCACCAGCCCGGGGATGATGAAGGATCTTGGTCTCACTCCCGAGCCTCAGAAATTGGAATGGGATAACAGCTCAGACAAAACGCCACACCCAGGGACCAAATGTGCCTAACTTAGTAGGAAGTATGAATAAGGGTCTCCCCATCTCTCTCTCTCTCTCTCTCTCTCTCTCTCTCTCTCTCTCTCTCTCTCTCTCTATCACACACACACACACACACACACACACACACAAACACACACACACACTCGCACGCACCTTGGCTCTGGACACCACTCCCCACCTCTATCCCTCAACGACCTCCACTCTTGAGTAACCACCCAACCTAAAGCAAAAAGAAAAAAACACCACACACCACCTTTCCCCACCTCTTGCTGATCTTCAGTGGAGAAAGGGCTGCAAGGGAACACGTAATTGCTCTAGAGGTGCTCTGTGTCCTCTGTCCCAAGTAAGGACTCTGAAGGGTTTAAAAGAAGGAGGACTGTAAGGGAGACCTCCATGGGAGATTCTGGAGGGGCCTGGTCATTGTCATTTCTTGTGACTGTCATGGTAAACACTGTGAGAAATTGCTGTGATGGGGCAGGTCATGTATGGGTGAGGGTCATGCTTGGGGAGTTGAGAAAAGGCAAGGAATCAAACTTTGGGGGAGGAAATCAAATCAACTTTTTAAAAAGCACGTTGTGATGCCTGGTAGCTTTATGGTTGTAAGGATATGGTGTGGAATGATTGCTGAGTTAAGTTTTAAGCACTTCGGGCCTTAGCTCCCGAGTCTTCATTGTACTATACAACTCTGAAAGTCAGCATTTCCTGTATCCGAGCCAGCGTTGTCTTTAGAGATGGACAGGATTACTGAGAAGGAGTGACCCCCAGTGAATATCTTGGTGAGCCAGTGCAAAGACACCCGGAGACCTGAAACTGAGTTCTTGCGAACATATTGGGATTGTCTGAAAGAAAATGGCACCCAAAGGGAGTGCCACTAATGGGAGGTGTGGTCTTGTTGGGGCAAGTGTGGAGGCTGGCTTTGAGGTCGTTCAAGCCATGCCAAGTCAGACCACTTCCTGATGCCTGTAAGATATAGGACTATCAGCTACTTCTCCTGCACCATGTTTGCCTGCATGCCACCATGTACGCACCATGATGATAATGAACTAAACCTCTTAAAATGCAAGCCACTCCAATCAAATGTTTTTCCTTTATAAGAGTTGTCATTGTTGTGGTGTCTCTTCACAATAGAAACCCTAAGACACCTACTAACTAGCTCTCAGAAGAGGGAATCGGAAACGTTTTATTAAAGTCTGGATGAAAGATTGCTTTTTTTTTAATGGCATATGAATGTTTTGCACGTCGGTGAGTCGTGCCCAAGAAGGACAGAAAACAGCATCGGATCCCATGGGACTAGAGTTCCAGATCAGTGTGAGCCCCATGTGAGTGCTAGGGATCAAACCTGAGTCCTTTAGAAAAGAAGCCAATGTTCTTAACTACTGAGCCAACTCTCCAGTTCCCTACTATGCTATGTCTATGAGGTGGGGGTTGGAGGGGCATGTAAGTGCAGGCAGAAGGCCAGAAGAGGGTGTGAAATTGCATGAAGGTGGAGTCACAGGTGGTTGTGAGCTGCCTGGTATGTATCACTGGAAGTAAGTTCCAGTCCTCTGCAAGAACAGTGTATGAACGCTTAACTTTTTGCTGAGACTTCTCTTAAGCCTGTGGGAGAAAGCATTTGTTGAAGACTTGAAAGAAGTCAAGGAAAGAGTGACCTCTTTGAACTTAAATAGTCCTTAAAATTGGGTAGGAACCAGTGGCTGAGGATTGAGGTATAGGTGATTCCAAGTAGCTAGGATAGGGGGAAAGGGAGAAATAGAGAGCGTAAGGCTTACTTAGTGAATAGCAAGTAGTGTAGCATGAATTCTAATCGGTCTTAATAGTAAAAACTCAGAGTCAGCTATCAGGGGGTAGAAATGCTGAAGATCAGAGAAGTAGAGCAGCTAGCCACTAGAGTTCTTACCTCTGCCAATGCCCAGACCAAAGGGGTGATCCTGTCCTCAGACTGCATCCTCACATGCTTGCTCAGACTGGCTGCAATGAGCTCCTGTCTCCTCCCTTTTCACCACCACCTGACTTCATTTCTCTTTTAGACTGGAACATTCTCCTGTGACCCAGGGTGGCCTTGAACTAACAGAAATCTGTCTGTTCCCTTAGCCCTGGGATTAAAGATGTGTCCCACCACTGCCTGGCTTCTATGGCTAACTAGTGTGGCTAGCTCTACACTCTGATCTTCTGGCAAAGCTTTATTTGTTAGATCATACACAAAATATCACCACAAAATAGTTTGCAGGAAGTTCAGGACTGGAAGAACAAGAAAAAGAACCCAGGCTCAGAGGTCAAAGGCCTTAGCCACTAGGTAATGGAGCTTATAGTTTCCATGGAATTAATCCAAAATTGAAAGCAAGCTGGGCGTGATGGCATACACCTTTAACCCCAGCACTTGAGGGCAGAGGCTAGTGGATCTCTGTGAGTTCAAACCTAGCCTGGTCTACATAGTGAGTTCTAGGGCAGCTAGAGCTACAAAATGAGACCCTGTCCCCCCCCCAAAAAAAAAATAAAAAGAAGTTGAAAGCAAAGCAAAGCGGCAGTAGAGCTCATGGTAACTGCTATAGTGCTAAACTTGAATTTGAACGCAATGATGCACATATGTAGCTGTATTCTACAGTTCTAGGTATTGTACTTTGACATGAATTTATCATGTAAACAGACAAAATATAATTGTGTTGGATAAGAAAACATCAGACTGTAGCTATTGAGTTCAGTCACATTCAACTGATTTTCCATTATGTCTAGAGCTCTTATAAGTTAAAAACAGCAGTAGTAACAAATTGGTCAGGAATCTGCAGGCCAGATTTGATGTGGGATTCCCCTCTGTATGCTGTAAATGCCATTGGTGAATAAAAAATCTGTTTTGGGCCTATTGCAGAGCAGAATAGGGCAAGATGGGAATTCCAAGCAGATAGAAGAGAAGAGAGAAGGTGGAGTCAGAGAGATGTCATGGAGCTGCAGGAGACAGACATGCCCAAACCTTGCCAGTAACCATGAGCCTTGTGGTAAAATACAAAATAATAGAAGTAAGCTCGTTTAAGATGTAAGAGCTAGCCAGAAATATACTAGAGTCATTGATCAAGCAGTATTGCAATTAATATAGTTTCTGTGTGGTTATTTCAGGTCTGGGCAGCCGGGAGACAAATGAGCAGTCTCTGTTTGCACAGATTTGTCCCACTGTGTGTTTTGTAAATAAAGTTTTATAGGAACTCAGCCATGTCCTTTATTTAGGTGTTGTCTACGGCTACTTTCACACTATACTAGAAGAGATGAGTAACAGCAACAAAGACCATACAATTCAAAAAGTCTAAAATACTTATTTTCTGGCTCTCTATAAAAAGCTAAACTCGGGCCGGGTGGTGGTGGCACACGCCTTTAATCCCAGCACTTGGGAGGCAGAAGCAGGTGGATCTCTGTGAGCTCGAGGCCAGCCTGGTCTACAAGAGCTAGTTCCAGGAAAGGCTCCAAAGTTACAGGAAAAACCCTGTCTCAAAACACCAAAAAAAAAAACCCTAAAAGTGTTATTAAAAGTGATAGCACTTTTTATTTCTTCAATTGGCAAGGCTAAATATATGGATCATACTTACGAAGGTGAGAAGAAGGAGTTTCCGTCTACAATTGCTAGAAGTAGAAATTGCAACACTTTTCAGAAGAGGAGTTGGCTTCATTGGTTAAGTGATTGCAGTACAACCACCAGGACCCTGAGTTTGGGTCTTCAGCTGTCACATAAAAAACTGGGCACAGTGGTGGACGTCTGTAACCCTAGGACCAGAGTTTTGGGGGAGGAGACAGGCAAATCCCCAGAGTCAGTCTAACCAATCAGTATGTTCTGCATTCACTAAAAAATAAGGTGGAGAGACATAGAAAAAGATATCCTTCATCAGCCTCAGACCTGCCTGCACACACATGAACACACACACACTGTGAGTGTCAAATGTTGCCTTGACTGCCCAGCATTATGATCAAGAACGTTTAGGTTCTGTGGTCTGGTCTCGCTTTCTCATTACCGCTGTCCACTTTTCATGTATATTTTTCTACACTTCCTATTGATTTTGTGTTCTTTTCCTGAAGTTACTTTTCTGCTCTGTTTAGCCAGAGTTGACTCTCTTTGTTTGCAACCAAGAATCTTAACTATGTGTGGTGGTTTCAAAAAAAAAAAAAATGGCCCCCCACCCCAGGCCCATAGGGAGTGGCACTATTAGGAGGCATGGCCTTGTTGGAGTAGATGGGGCCTTGTTGGAAGAAGTGTGTCACTGGGAGTGGGCTTTGTGATTTCAGATGCTTAAGTTAGGCCCACTGTGTCTCAGTCTTTTCCTGTGCCTAAGTCCTGAGACCCCCAAGTAGACCGCCATGTTCTTCCGAATGCATAAGCAAGGTTTTGTTTATTGTATATGAGCTAGCACAGGTCCCCTGCCTCACAGTCTGACACAGCACATGGAGGGAAGAGGGCCCCATCTACTATTGTTTTCAAAGGGATTTAAAAGACAAAAACCACAAAGCAGTCACAAGAGTACAATTTCAAAGTACAAAATTGCTTATCCTATATCACAATTGGCTAAAGGTTAGGTAAGGCTTAGCCTTATTTTCTGATAGGCTGTCCTTGCCGGAGGGGGGAGGGGGGGCAGGTTGTTCTCCCATAGTAACTGTCCCCTGGTCACATCCTCAGCTGGCTGCTGACCCTTTGCTTGCTACAGGGGCTGTCTGAAAACTTATCTGATTGGTCCATTGTTACTCAATCGATAGGGGAAGTTAGGTAGTCAACATCTTTTGTGTAACCAAGGGTTGGGGTATGGGTGGCAGTCAGCAGTTTCAAGTATCTCAGGCTTTTCCATTAACTAATTCTTCCCCTAGAAGGGGCCTCCTCCTGGCTTTTCTCAGGGGTTGGGGTGAAGTTCGAAGTCCCAAAGGATCCCGGCACAAGAATGGAATCTTTTTCAACCTCAGGTTTTCTGGTCTCACTCCTGCTGCTGTCCGATCCGGAGGTAGTGCTCTCAGCTTCCTTTCCAGCCCCATGTCTGCTTGCATGCCACCCTGCTTCCCCACGCCCAACAGTGGACTGTGAGCAGCCCCTGAATGTTTTTCTTTATATGTTTAACACAGTCATGGAGTCTCTTCACAGCAACAGATGCACCAACTAAGACACCATGTAACTGAAGACATGCACCCCTGTCTTAGCCACTGCTCTATTGCTGTTAAGAGCTAACTGCCAGCAAGACAACTTATAAAAGGAAGCATTTAACTGGGGGATTGCTTATAGTTTCAGAGGATGAGTCCATGGCCATCGTGGTGGGGAGAATGGCAGGGGGTAGGTAGGCACAGTGCTGAAGCAGTAGCTGGGAGCTTATATCTTATCCACAAGCAGTAGGCAGAGAGAGAGAGAGAGAGAGAGAGAGAGAGAGAGACTGTTCCTGGCATGGGCTTTCAAACCTCAAAGCCTACCCACAGTGACACATCTTCTTCAATAAGGGCAATCTTCTAAATGTTCCAAAAACTGTTCCACAAACTAGGGACCAAGCATTCAGACATATGAGCCCACGGAGCTAGTCTCATTCAAAACACTACATCCCATTCTTTGGCCCTGAAAAGACTTAGTAGTCAGATCATAAAGCAAATGCATTTGCATAACTCCAAAAATCTCCACAAATTTCCACAGTCTTGACACTGTTTAAAAGTCCAAAGTCTCTCCTGAGCCTCAAGGCAATCTCTTCACTGTGAACTTCCGTAAAATCCAAAGCAAATTGCATATTCCAACATCCAATGACACAGAATATACATTACCATTCCAAAGAGGAGGGAAGGGGGCATGGCAAGGAAATACCAAAGCAAGACTGAAACCCAAGAGGACCAACTTCAAATTCTGTAACTCTATGTCTGCCGTCAGAGAGCTTAGATGACTTTTAGGGGCTTTCCTTAGCCAGCGAGGAAAGCTCCATAGCCCCTTTACTCCTGTGTTCATATTGATCAAGCCAGAACCAGGTGGCTGAGGCTACCAAGTATTGCAGCCTATTTGGGATAGAAACTGGTCCCTCCTTGCATTATATTTTCATATGCTTTGACTTGTTGATGTTTTCCTTTGTTGCACAAGCTTTTCTTTTTGTGAGATGCAGATTAGTTTAGGAGGATATTAGCCTGAAGGTACCACTCCCTTCATCCCATTTAGCATCAGGTCTGCCTTCACCTCCTCGAGCACAGGACTTGACCCCAACATCACGTTCCCTGATGATCTTTTTCTCCTCGCATGTACATTTTGTATTTCTTTTTGTCCCACTTTCTCTATTTCTTTATAGATCTGTATAAGAGTGACCACACTAATAACAACATGATAGTCAATACTAAGTTGTCTTGAAATCTTCTAGACGGTCATCCAAAACTCTTCAATTTAGTCTCTGGAAGATTCTTAGAACAAGACCGAAAAGCAGCAACATTCTTTGCCAAAACGTCGCAAAAACAGTCTCTAGCCCATTCACTAATATTATTCTCCTGTAAAAGTTGTTGAGCTGGGTCTTCCTAGTCCACATGGCACCCAGCACAACTCTCTTCCACACTCCTATGAGAATGGCCCAGGAAGCCCTGCTTACAGAATTCATCTCCCGTCCTGATACAAAGTCCCAAAGTTCACCTTCTACTAACAAGCAGCACGAACGAGCCTGTCATGGCGATAAGACACCTCCTGTACTGTCCTGTTGCTATGAAATAACATCATGACCGAGGCAGCTTATATAAGAAAGCATTTAACTGGGGGCTTGCACACAGTTTCAGACGGTGAGTCCATGACCCTCATGGGAGGGAGAATGACAGGAAGCAAGCTGGCGTGGCGCTGACAACAGTAGCCGAGGGCTTATGTCTTATCCGCAAGCAGTAGACAGACAGAGAAAGAGACTGGGCCTAGTGTGGGATTTTGAAGTCTTGAAGCCCACACCCAGCAGCACACCTTCTCAAACAAGGCCACACGCCCTGCAACAAGACCACACCCCCTCATCTGTCCTAAACAGTTCCACCAATGGAAAACAAACATTCAAATATTTGAGTCTATGGAGCTCATATTTACACCATCACATATCAGACCTTAACTCCAAGCCCAACTCCAACCCCAAAATCAATCCAATTCACAAAACAACACCTACTCAAACATTAACTCCAACCCCAACCATTGAACTAACCCAAACCTCAACCCCAACCCCAACCTAAGTCTAACCCCCTAATAAGAGGTCATATTTTCACATGCTTACCCATTTTTAAGATCCTTTGGTATAAACTTCCCATTCATGTTCCTTGCTCATTTTTGCTGTCACTGCTGATGCATGCTCGTTTTTCTTATTGCTTTGTAGAAGCTCTTTGCTTATTAACTGAGAACCACTTATAATCTCTGTATATTACAAATCCCTTCTGGTCTGGGCTTTTCATTTGCCTTTTGTAGCTAGACATTCAGTTTTAAACACAACTGGATAAGTAATCAGCCTTCGCTGGTTTTTGGACCTAGTTTATAAGTCATTTCCTACATCTGTGTAAATATTAGGTCCTGTTTTTCACATTTAGACCTTGGATCCACCTGGAAGGTGTTGTTCACGTGCAGTGTGAAACAGCGATCTTATTTTACCGTTACCATATGGGTAGCCGTCTGAATGTTTATAAAGAGCCCAAAATCAGGAACAAAATTATATGGTTTTAGAAGGAATAGATGAAAGATATTAACTCTACTTTCATAAGAACTTCATAAAAATGGGGCCAGGGTGTGGTGGCACATACCTTTAGTCCCAGATCTGGGGAGGCAGAGAGTCTTAGGGAGTTTAAAGCCAGCTTGATCTACGTATCAAGTTCCAAGACACCCAGGAACAGGAATTACATAGTTTTGTTGTTGTTGTTGTTGTTTTTAAGACAGGGTTTCTCTGTTGCTTTGGTGCCTGTCCTGGGACTCATTCTATAGACCAGGCTGGTCTCGAACTCAGAGATTTGTCTGCCTCTGTTTCTGGAGTGCTGGGATTAAAAGCATGTGCCATCACCACCCAGCATAAGACCCTGCCTGAAAGGAAGAAAGAAAGAAAGAAAGAAAGAAAGAAAGGAAGGAAGGAAGGAAGGAAGGAAGGAAGGAAGGAAGGAAGGAAGGAAGGAAGGAAGGAAGGAAAGAAGGAAGGAAGGAAAGAAGGAAGGCAGGCAGGCAGGCAGTGCTACCATATGGTCCAGTCATACACTTTGGGCTATGTTTTTGTTAAGGTTATCATTGCAGTGATGAAACACCATGATCTAAAAGCAACTTGGGGAGGAAGGAGTTTATTTGGCTTACAGTTCCACATCACTGCTCATTGAAGGAAGTCAGGACAGGAAAAACAGGGCAGGAACCTGGAGGCACAAGCTGATGCAGGAGTCATGGAGGAGTGCTGCTTACTGGCTTGCTCCTCATAGCTTGTTCATCCTGCTTTCTTACAGGACCCAGGACTACCAGCCTAGGAATGGCATCACACACAACCCACAGTGGACTGGGCTCTCCCCCATCAATCATTACATAAGAAAATGCTCTAAGGCTTGCCTACAGCTTGATATTGTGGAAGAATTTTTTTCAGTTGAGGTTACTTCCTCTCAGGTGACCATAGCCTGTGTCAAGTTAAACATAAAACTAGTCGGCATAGGGTAATGAAATCTGCATTTTGAAGTAGTATCTAAACCACCATGTTCATTGCAGCATCATGTACAGTAGCCAAGATATAGGAGTGACCCAAATGTCCATCAACAGATGAATGGGTAAAGAAAATACGAGATGCACACAGATATACTGTGATGCTGCTCAGCCTTTTAAAAGAAGGGTATCATGCCATTTGCATAATGATGAATGAGCCTGGAGGCCATCATAACAAGTGAAATAAGCAAAACTTTAGTCTTCAAATGTTTGCAATAAGTACTCACATTCTCCCTGTGCTTATGGGCCATCCCCCTAACAAGCTGCCTGTGCCCTGTACACCCATGCCTCTCAGGATTAAAGAACCTGCCCTAGGGCTTTGCTGTCCAAAGTGAGGTTTCCAGACAACATCAGCATCCCTTGTAAGCTGACTGAAAAGAAAGAGCCCTAGCTCATTCTTAACCTGAAACTGGAATCATTTTATATTTTAACTGGCCCCATGTGAGTTTTAGGCACTTCAAAGTTTGAGAAGAGATGTGCTACACCAGTTTCCTTGTTCATGGAATAAAATTACCTATTATTCCATGTGCGTCCCAGTTCAATTAAGATTTATTTTAAGAGTGTTGTCTTGTGTACTGTGATTAAACAACAAACAAACAACAACACAGCTACCAGCCACATCTACACCTGGTTATAGTTATTATTGTTTATTGGTTATAATTATTTCTTATCTCTCTCTTTTAGGACACGTTCCCAACGGTCTCAAATGCCACCCTGACCAGGAGCACCTGATCTATCCCCTGGGCTGCACTATCCTCATCCAGGCAATAAACACTAACGAGCAGAAATTCCTCCACGGCCATGGTAACAACGTCTCCTGTCTGACCATCTCCAAGGAAGGAGATTATATCGCCTCTGGACAAGTCACTTTCATGGGGTTCAAGGTGAATAAAATTCAAAGAATTCACTGGACTGACTTACTTAAAAGTGCCTCCCTAGAAGAGCTGCCAGACTTCCTAGCTCTGTGTCACGCACGTCCTTCCATCATCCTTTGCCTTCTCTCATTGTCAGCCCATCAAGCTGTCCCTGAAAGCCTCTGGTGTCTTGGTACCAGATGCTGTAGCTTGTGACTGCAGACACTTAACTTAAATCTGCTTCGACTTTGTTGCTGTCAGTCGCGTTTCTACCACATAGTCTAACACGGGGTCTAACTTGGTGAGTGTTTCTCACCAAGCTAGGCAGTTACCCCTCAGGTTCTACTAAAGCCTGTCTAGGATCTGACAGTGTATTTCGCCCCTCAGGCAGACATCATTCTGTGGGACTATAAGAAGAGAGAGCTGATTGCTCGGCTGTCACTGCACAAGGGTAAAATCGAAGCCCTGGCCTTTTCGCCCAATGATTTGTACTTGGTTTCACTTGGAGGCCCAGATGATGGAAGGTAATGAATGAAACCTACTTTTATGCTTCCTTCCTTCTTTCCTTCCTTCCTTCCTTCCTTCCTTTCTTTCTTTCTTTCCTTCTTTCTTTCTTTCCTTTCTTTTTTTCCTTTCTCTCCTCCTTCTCCTCCTCCTTCCTTGGGGGAAGTGTTTTGTTTTGTTTTAGACAGGGTTTCTCTATATAGTCTTGGCTGTCCTAGAACTCACTCTGTAAACCAGACTTGCCTCGAATTCACAGAGATCTGTCTGCCTCTGCCTCTGCCTCCCAAATGCTGGGATTAAAGGCATGCACCACCACTGCCCAGCTTCTTACATGTTTTCTACCAGGTGTTACAGACATCAAGTATATTGTCCCTTCCCAGGTCCTCTGTCGGTCTGCCCATGTCTGAGTATGCTGCTGTATATGACAGGTCATAAGAAAAAGCAGCTTAGAAAAGTGGTTCTCAGCTCTACCACCACGTGGACATCACCTGACCCGCTCCCTGCTGCCAGGGCCCAACTACAGAGAATCTGATTTGATCAGTCTGGGCTCTAGGAGTCCCAAAATCCTCCTGGATGATACTGTGTGCACCTACAGTCAGAAACCAATGCTGTCAAAGACATCATGACCACAGCCATGATAACAGTCATTGTCTAAGGCAAATATGCTTTGAGTAGGTTCTGTGTGATGAGGGTGTGCTGAGGACTTTCACTGCAATAGCTTGCTTGAGCCTCATGCCTACTCTTTAGAACGGAAGCCCCTGGTGCCCAATGGCAACTGAACAGCTGAAGTCACTAGTGGGTAAGAGGCAGTGCGGGGACACAAACTCTGGTAGTGTGACTCCAGAGGTAATGCTATACCTGACCACAAGTCATGATCTTGGCCCTTTGACGGACTTGGTGATAGTTGACAGAGACTGTGTATGAAGTAAAACCGGAAGAAATATGCGCACACCTAAAAACATCATTTTCAGGCTGACCTGGGCTCTATAGAAAATGATGATGACCTCACACTGGGAAGGGCAATTGATGAAATACATATTCATATTTAAATGCTAAAGAGCATAGGTGGTAGAGAATAATATATGAACTGTGTAGGATCTCCCAAGTGTATTTCCACATCTGGCAAGTTCTTGGCCTTTCCCAGGTTCTCTGTTGGTCTGAACACCTCTGAGTGGGTTGGTGTGTGTGAAAAGGCTGTGAGAAAAGAATATCTCAGGAGAGGTCCTCAGCTCTGGCTGCACATGGGCATTAATACTTTGAAATAACTTTTGCATGTACAGTATTTTCTTATTTGAGCTTCACAAGTGCACAATGATATTTAGTTCCATGTCCTCTTATTATACAGAAATTCAACAAAGTTCTCATTACCTTTGCGACTTTAGTAAACATTTTTAAGTCTTCCCGCCATCTCTGGGCTATCTCCTGTTTGACTGGGTTTTTTTCCATAAGAGATATAGTCAGAAGTTTCCTGTTAATATTCTTACCTTTGTTAAAAAGCAGCTGTTCTCAGCCATGCATGCATGCATACTGAATCACCTGGAGAAATTTCAGAAGTCCTGGTGCCTGGGTTCCATGCATGGAGTATCTTGGAGGCTGGCCACTGAGCCACCACACCTCCAGAGGTCTTATGTAGGAAAACTCACCTCTGTAAAAATGGCTAATCTTTGGTTACCTTAAGCTTGCTTTTTGACTATCTAAAATTTGCTTAAAGAAAATGAGAATGTTTGAGAAAAGCGATGGATAAACTTTGCTGGGTCAGGAAAGTGCTGGATGGCCATCCCTGCTTGATCACTGTGGCTCTGACAGTTGTCTCCAGACAACTGGTCCAGTTCTAGGCTGTGGAAGGGGTCAAGTTCAGTCAATCCTCCCAACTTGGTGGTAGAGGGAAGACAAAAACTCCAGTTAATAGTAATGAACATTCTATGGTTTTCCTTTCTACAATCACAACTTATATTTTACGACTAATCTATTAATTTTTATCAATATTATCATACTATTTTTGTTACAATGCAACTCTGTCTTAGTTACTTTTCTATTGCTGTGATAAAACACCATGACCGAGGCAACTTATAAAAGAAAGTGTTTAATTTGGAGCTTACTGTGCCAGAGAATTAGAGTCTATGACCGTCATGGCAGGGAGCATGGTGGGAGGCACATGGGCATGGTACTGCAGCAGTAACTAAGAGCTCACTTGTCCTGAACACAACCACAAGGCCAAGAGAAACACTGGGATTGGTTTGAGTCTTTTGAAACCTCAAATCCTACCCCTCTAATGACACACCTCTTCCAACATGACCACACCTCCTAATCCTTCCAAAATACTTCTACCAAATGAGGATCCAGTATTTGAATATAGGAGCCTATGGGGGCCATTCTCATTCAAACCAGCAAAGCTTTTAACTCAGAACACCTATGTATACCTATTCTTTGCAATGACTGTGGAATCATACTGTACACATGTACCACAAATTCAAATTGGCCAGCTCACTACCTATGCAGGTATGCTCCGTTCATTTAAAAATTTTAAATTAAAGCTTTATTTGACTGAGATTTACAAAGAAACTGTGCTGTCCTACAATGGAAACAGATCTAGAATTCAAAACTGTCAGTCTCCTTGTGCCTTTTCTCTCATTCCCTTACTATAAAGTGTTCTATTGATTAAAGCCTCTAATTAAAATGATTTATGAGTTTTTTAAGTAGTGCTTGGAATGATGGGTTTTATTATGACAGTTCCATATCTATATCTCATTGTACATTGTTCATGTTTGTCTCCTTGCAGCCTCCCTTATCCCTTCTGCTGTCTCTATTACTTTACTGAAATGTGTTTCTTTCTTTTAAAAATTATTTACTTAGGTGCTGGAAAGATGGCTCAGAGGTTAAGAGCACTGGCTGCTCTTCCAAAGGTCCTGAGTTCAATTCCCAGCAACCACATGGTGGCTCACAACTATCTGTAATGAGATCTGGTGCCCTCTTCTGACCTGCAGACATACACACAGACAGAATGCTGTATACATAATAAATAAATAAATCTGTTAAAAAATTATTTACTTACTTGTTTGCTTGGTGTTTTGCCTGTATGTATCACTGTTCATGGCACAGGCCAGAAGAAGGCGTCAGATCTCCTGGAACTGGGGTTACAGCCCCAGTTATGAGCTGCCATAAGGATACTAGGAATTGAACCATGGTCCTTTAGAAGAACAGCCAGTGAGCTAGATCTCCAGCCCTGAGACATATTTCATATGCTATAAAACACACTCAGACAAGGTGTACAGTTGGTTGGTTTTTAGTATATTTACAGAATTTGGAACCATTACTACAGGCAACTTTATTTCCAGCATCCCAGAAAGGAAGCCCACAAGCCATTAGCAGTCACCCCTCACCCCACCCTCCTCTTTCCAGCCCAGGCAATCACCATGCTCCCTTCTGTACCTGCAGATGTGCCTGTTCTGGCAAGTCCACATAATGGAATCGCACCACCCTCAGTTTCTTGAGCAATTTTTCCCCTAAGCTCAATGTTTCCAAGGCTCACCCATTTGTGACTTGCTATCAATATAAATAATATTCAAACTATATTGTATGGATAAAGCACATTTTCCTTATCCACGCGTCAACTAATGAACTTTTGAACTATTTCATTTGCATGTGTGTGTTTGTGTGTGTGTGTGTGTGTGTGTGCTGAGGGTTGAACCCAGGGCCTGAAACATGCTAAGAACATATTCTAGCACTCAGCTACACCTCAACTTCCATGGCCACTTTTAAGGCATTATTGATTGTATAATAATTATTAATACTTCACAGTGCTGTGAACATATATATGCATGGATGTATATGTATATATATATAGGCTTTTGTATAAAAATACATTTACATTTCTTTTTAGCATGAAGCATTTGGGCTTTATTCTGTTTAAGAAGGGATCCATGTAGCCCAGGTTGACCTCAAACTTAGTATGTAGCCAATGGGGCTGACCTTGAACTCCTAGGCCTCCTGTGTCCACCTCTCAAGGTCTGGAATTACAGAAGGAGGCATCCAGTTTTAGTGCCTCTGTTCTCTGGCTCATCACCTAGTTTAACCTCGAAAGTGATTCCCCTCATGTTTCCACCATCACATGGCAGCAATCAGTGTCCACTATGCAAAAGAACCAATAGCTTTTACATCATTTCCTCTTCCTGGTTGCTGGTGATCTGTTAGACCTGGATTCAAGTCGTGTATGATGATGATGATGATGATGATGATGATAATAATAATAATAATACATTCTATATGCAGGCTTACTTTTACGCTGACAAAGGCCTAAAACATTTGCTTTAAATATTTTGATTCACATAACATAATTCCTGTTTCTTTCCTCAGAATTCTTGATATTCTCTTGCCAATATTATTCCTCTTAAGACCAAGTTGTATGATTATATCCAGGAAGATGGCAATGTCACCGTCAAGTGGGTGGGACTTCTCAAAATGTGTTTCCCAGAACAGCAGCCTCAGCATTAGTGGAAGAACGTGAGGAAAGCAAAATTTCAGTCCTTCTCCCTCAGGCTGCCTGAGTTAGATACCCAGGAATGAGGGCCAGCTGACCTCGGTTAACATGTTTATTTGTAATAAAATGTATTAAAAAAATCAAAACTTGCCAGGCATTGTAGTGTACACCTTTAATCTTAGCACTTGGGAGATGGAGGCAGGTGGATCTTTGTGAGTTCCACGTCAGCCAAGGCTACATACATAGGGAGACCCTGTCTCAAACAAAAACTAAAAATTAGTGGTCAAATAATTCACTGTATGCAAACGGCGTACTGGTCAAATCAGACGACTGTCTGTCTGGTTGATTCTGGTTCTATTGTCTCTTTACATTTGGAAATTACGTTTGGAAACACTACCTTATATCACCTTGTTTACAGTTGTCTTTACATTTTCTTCTTTTTATTTGCTGGAACACCTCCTTAAGGCCCGAGAAGCCTTTATTGGATCTGACATCCACACTGGAGGTGGGGTAGTATACAGGACTGAGGCTTCCCAGACTAACTAGAGAAAAGGGGAGCTTATGGAGCACCCCTGTGAAGACCTAAGAAATCAATCATCTGGGTTTTTTACTATGTCTGTGTGCCTGTCTGTCTGTGCCACAGTGCACATGTGGACATGTGAACATCAGAGAACAACTTGTCCACATTTCCCTTTCACCGTGTGAGTTCCACAAACTAAACTCAGGAGGCTTGGCTGCATGCACCATCCCTCCCTGAACCATCTCACATCCTGGGGGAAGAAAAGGGATTTTTTTTTTTGTTCGTTCGTTCGTTCATTTGTTTTTGTTTTTGAGAGCCAGCAGAGGTAAGAAGAGGCCATCTCAGATCCCACAGAGCGAGTTACAGGAGGTTGTAAGACAGTTGATGTGGGTGCTGGGAACCAACCTGCAGTCCTTCAGAAGGGCAGCAAATGCTTTGAACTAACCACTGAGTCATGTCTCCAGCCCCAAGGAAAATTTTTACTTGAGATGATTATTTGTTCCACTTGATGTTTGTATGCCTGAAATGCCTCGATTGGTGGGTTCACTGGCTTCCAGTCCCAGAACAATTTTCCTTCAAAGCTTTTAGACTTTTCATCACGTTTGTCTTCTAGGAAGCAGCGTAAGCATTGAGGAGATGCTTGTGGGTGGGAGAGGCCAAGTGTTTCCTCACTAGGACCGTTTCATTTTGTTCTTTTTCTTTCTGGAACTATTAAAAGAGTTGTTAACGAGGAACGTCTGATTTGCCCTGTTGGTGTCTTTCCCCCTTCTTGTTTGGCAGTGTGGTGGTTTGGAGCGTAGCAAAGAGAGATGCCATCTGTGGCAGCCCTGCGGCGGGTCTCAATGTCGGCAATGCCACCAACGTGATCTTCTCTCGGTGCCTGGATGAGATGTTTGTCACTGCCGGAAAGTAAGTCTGTGTGGTGAGGATGTCGGACCCAGATTACCCCGCCACCTACCCAGAAAACATGCGTGTGTTTTTGTGGCAATGAGAGAAGGATATGTCTTGTGCCCTGGGCAAAAACTACATTGTAGTTTTCGTAAGCTTTGAAAAATCCTCTCAGTTGGATGCATTTTAAGTAAGTTCTTTTGAAAATGCTGTTGAGGTCTATTGGAAAGACTCCTCAGAATGGACAAACACTTCTTTGAAAAAAAATTTTATTACATATTTACATATTGTGTATATGTGTGTCAACAAGCAATATGGAGGTCAAAAGACAACTCGTGGGGATCAGCTCTTCCCTTCCATCATAGGCCCAGAGAACTGAAGTCAGGCTAGGCAGCAAGTTCCTTTATCCACTCTGCCATCTCACTAGTCCTGAACTCTTCTTAGGATTCTTTATGGCATTGAAAAGACATGATTTCCAATCCGTACTTGCCGAGTAATTTGCACAGTTGCCTGGTTGGTATTTCTTACCACCTGTTCTTGATTTAGGTCTAACGAAGTGATATTTTGCAAAAGAACCATGTCAGTATATTTCAAATGCTTAAGCTATTAGCCAGGGTCATAACTCAGGTAGGGTCAGCTTCAGCCAGCTTAGGTCAAGGAGCTGAACGTGCGAACAGAACCTCCCCCAGCATGAACTAATTTACAAACTGGCACTCACAGCCCTGCTTGATGTCCCGAGGGGAAGGTGAAACAGATATAAAAATGTCCTTTTCCACATCCCCCACCAGCTCAAAGGGAAGACATCCTAAACTGTAGGGCAGAGGGATAAATTCAGGGAAACTATCTTTGCAACTCGGTCGTCTCCCATCCGAGACAGGTACACGCTGTCTGCTCCTTTCTTGGCCAGAGCAAATCAGTGCCGCTCTGCTTCTGTAACGTCTCCTGTCCCCACCGTGGGACACACAGGCTATGTTTATTCCATGTCTGAGTGAGGATGGACTCACTGAGAGGAGGTAAATTCCTTGGCATCCATGAAAGCCCTAGACTGTCAGGCAAACCACACTGGTACCCTGCCCTGCTCTCTCTGCCCTGACAGCCCAGACTCAGAAGCTCTTCAGCCCCCTTAGGGTCTGCAGAGCAGCTTGTCTCTTTGTTCTGCTGTGTCTGGGTTCTTTGGTTCCTTAGCAGCTGAAGGCATCAGTGTGTTCTAATGTCTGTGGGCAGTGTTTCTCCAAAAGTCAAACCTTAAGTTTTATGGGAAACAATAATCTTTTTTTTGCATCATTTGTATTCCAAACTGACTTCAATTTCATGTGCTACCTGTACTTAAGGATCATGTGATATTTAAGAGTGCTCCACATTCTTAAGATTTCTGTCGTGACACCAGGATGCCCTACTTTCTCTGTCACAGTCATGGTTTGTATATTCCACTATAAGCTCTCCTTGAGACAGCCCGGCACCCTAGTTTCAGCATCTGCACTATACCTACCAGTAAGACCATGCTCTCTCTCTCTCTCTCTCTCTCTCTTTTTCTCTCTCTCTCCCTCCCTCCCTCCCTCCCTCATCACTTTGAAAAATACATTTACATCTTACTAAAGTTGGCACTTTCTAATTAATACTTTCTGACTGAGATGTTGGTGAAACTCTTTGCAATATTTCCTTTTTAAAATAATACTTTCACTAATTCCTTGGGAAATTCACATAATGTCTTTTGAATATATCCACCTTGGTATTGTAATTATTATTACAGAATTATTGACTCAGTTGTGAAGTGCCAACCACATATTAAGTGTTGTTCTAATTACTAACTTAAACTCTCGCTCACTTAGTCTCATTCTCTGTCCTCGGAGACAGGAACCTTCGAACTAAAAGATCTTCCATTAAGCAAAGATCTTATTTGGCAGGAATTTTAAGGATAGCCTTAGTTACACAGTGAGTGAGGTCAGCCTGGGCTACATGAGGCCCAGCCTCTAAAAGAAAAAAGATATCACTCTTTTAAATGTTTCAACATAGCTGAACACCTTGACTTACTTTTCCTGACTAAGATTTGGTGTCCCAAACCAACATCCTCTGCTTTCCCTCTCCCACCCCAGGCTCTGGTACATTCCATTTAGATTCCACATGAGTGAGATCAGGCAATATTTGTCTTTTCTGTGACTGGCTTATCCCAGCCAGGATGATGTTCTCCAGATGGCCACTTTTCTTAAGGCTGAACAGTTTTCCTTTGTATATACACATACTTTCTTCATCCATTCATCTACCGATGGACACTCCGTTTGTATACCCTATGATGACTACAGTTCGTAACAGTATACACACACAGTATGTATTAAATAACACTTAAAGTTGCTAGGAGTGGATTTCAAGTGTTCTTACTACAAAAAGATAAGTAAAGTAACACATATGCTTAGTAGTTTAATTTAACCATTCCTCAATGTATACATGTGTTAAAACATCATGTTCTATATCATAAGTGCATATAATTGCACTTGTCAGTAGGAGGGAAAGAATAAAATGAAGAACCCTGTTTCCTTTCTACATTATTTGCTTGATTATTTAATCCATTAATTGATTAATCTTTGAGACACGGTCACACTATGCAGCCTTAGCTGTCCTGGAACTTACTAGGAAAACCAGGCTGGCCGTAAACTCACAGAGATTCTCTGTTTCCTACATGCTAAGAGTGAAGAGTGAAGGCCTGTGTCATCATGCCTGGCTCGGATGCTTTACTAAATACATGCTTGTTTTCAGTACAGTGGGAAGAGTATGCACTTCGATGTCTGAGAGAGCTGGGTATGAATCCTGTTCTGCTCTTACAAGCTCTGTTTGCATCACCTCACAGGGAGATCACAAAACCTACCCCTTAGGTTGCCGAGAGATTGCATGGAAAGTTCTCAAGTTGCACAGTGGGCTATAAGAATCAAAAACCTCAGAAATGTTTATCTCTCTTCCTTTCAGCTTCTACTTCAAGAGCAGGGGGAGGGGGGCCTAAAAGATGTAAAGAAAGAAAAAAAGACATAAAGGATCAAGAAACTATAGGATGAGTTATTGACTCTGTACTTACAGGCCCAGCCCTTGTTGAAGGGTGAGAGGAATGGCGATTCCTTCCTCCCTAGAAGAGCTAGCGAACTTACTTGATGGTGGTTAGTTGAGAGGGAACAGGTAGGACCCTGACATACAGGAAAAGATTAAATTAATGGCCACCCTAGGCATGTGCACTCTCAGCTTGTTGAAGTGGGCATTTCTTCTACTGACCAGATGTGGGTCATACTCAAGGAAAAGAGCTGGTCTTGTCTTCCATCAGACAGCTGATAGTTAATACAGAGACTCACAATGGTCAAAGTCCATAGAATAAATTCTGTGTAATGCTATGACCTAAATAGGACATAGATATCACCTCCCCCCTTGCCACCCATTCTTGGAGAACATCATGAAAAGAGGGTGTAGACAGACTGTAAGATCCAGAGGTAAGGGGAGATTTTTGTTAAGTAATGTGTTCTGGATATGACGGGGCCATTGTACTCATGAACTCCCAGCAGCTTTGGTTGCCTGTCCAACACCTTCATAAGATCAACCCAGTCACCTAACCTAGAGATGAGCCCTGAGATGCCCTGACTGTAGCTGCAGCCGTTGGCTGCTGGTGAACGGGAGTCAGTTTTCTTCAGCTGTGTGGCCCCTAGTAAGCTATCCGTGTTCTAGTGGATGGTACACAAACCCATGCGAATATGGGCCACACTCGTTGGTCTCAATATGCTACGAAAAAAAGGAGGAGGAGAAGTTGGGAAGGGAAAGTGTTTGTGTGCGGGACTGGAAAAAGAAGTAGGGGTGGATATGATGCTAAAGCAGTGTATCCACGCACGAAATCACCAAAGAATAAATTAAAGTTTCTCTTACAAAGAGAGTAAACGTGTTGGGCCAAATTTGGTTTGAGTTTTGCCGGAAGTGTTCTTACTAGGGTTTAAGAAGATCACATTGGTCAGGGCCCATGGCATTACAGTGTTGGTGGCCTCCTGGAGGCTGTTCTGATAAATGTGCTCTTTTCATTGTTGACAGTTTGTTATCCTTCTATCCAAAAGGATGGCACAGTTCCATCCCTAGCCTTCTCTCCCTAAGTCTATTGCCAGTCTCCATCAGAGGCTACCTATCCCTGCACTGCAGCGGGAAACAGAGGAGGCTGTCATGGTGGCACATGGTTGATGTTAAATCAAGGTCAGAATTATGATGCAATTCCTTGACTGCATGTTCTAATTTTCAAAATCAAGTTGCTTTGCGAATTAACGAGAAGATGTCTCACTTAAGAACTGGTCTGATATCAAACCAGTTGCAAGGGAATATTACCTTAATTATGGAAAGATGTGTTACATTTGTTCCTCCCACATTTGTTTAATTATGTAAAGATGTATTGCTGTTTCACCTTGCCTATCTAAGGAACCTGATGGGTCTAATAAAAAAGCGAATGGCCAATAGCTAGGCAGGAGAGGGTTAAGAGGGGCTGGCAGACAGAAAGAATAAATAGGAAGAATCTAGGCTAGACAGAGGGAAGAAGAGAGAAAAGAATGAAGAGAGAGGGCCTTACCTGGGGCCAGAAACCAGGCAACTGCCAGCCGTCCAAACACAGAGACAGCAGAAAAGTAAGATATGCAGAAGGGAAGAAAGGTAAGAATCTCCAAGACAAAATGTAGATGAAGAGAAACAGGTTAATTTCAGTTAAAGAAGGAAAGCTAGCAGAAACAAACACAAGGCCGAGCATTCGAAATTACCAAGTCTCCGTGTCATGATCTGGGAGCTGGTTAGCGGCCCAAAAGAAAAAGCCTGGTATAGCCAGTCCTCTTCATCTGGTCCTGGGCACTGCTCCTGGGTTCTGGTTGGGCAGTCATCCTGAATGACTGCTAGGAACACACTTCTACCAGAGAGCAGAGAAACCATGGGCCTACTAGGAGTTCCATTCCAATGATGATAAAATTTCTAAAGCATTGGATGAAATGTAAGATTTTTTTTTTTTACTTTTAATGCAATTTAATGCGATTGTTTCCATGGAATCATTTCAAACATATTCACATTCTTCAGTACATCTTAGCAGTCTCATCATTTAGATTTCAAGGGAAAATCCAATTAAGAATATGCTAGAATAAGGTAGGAATAAAAGGCCACTAAGAGATGGGACTAATTCAGGAGCTAATAATTATTATTTGGAAAGTTTCTCAAATTACCAATTATGCTTCATTAATTAGTTATCAGATATATACACAGTGGGCTATGTATGTCCCAGTGAGTTTTTTTTAATGAAATTGAGTGGGTAGGATGAAATAGAAAAGACAGAATAGAATATAAAAATGTCAGAGTGAACCCTCCACAGTGAGATTAAACATTATTTAACCTTGCTTTTGTTTGTTACATGTATGTTTGTATGTGTCTACTGAACTGTGAGATTAAAGGTTATTTAACCGTAAAAAAAAAGATGTATGTGAAGCAGCATTTAAAAGGGTACGCATTTGATTCTGATTTTTCTTCGTAGCGGGACAATTCGAGTGTGGGAACTGGATCTCCCAAACAGAAAAATCAGGCCCACTGAGTGTCAGACGGGACAGAAGAAAAGAATAGTCATGAGTACCGGAGTGAGTGTCCCCTCAACCCTTGCTCCGTCCAGTGGCTAGTAGTGCAAGCGCCTGCCAGCAGTCCTGAGCAGGAGAGTGTGTGCACTGGGTCAGGCTAGGGAGGACAGTCTTGTAGAATGTCCGGGAGGAGGTACAGCTCAGAGGGAGCACCACAGCTGGGAGGAGCTGGGCAGCACTAAGAGTTCCCATTGTACTGGGACCTGAGCAGTCATCAAACATCCAAAGCCTGACCTGGAGGGAAGCAGTGTGGCCAGGTGATACTGAGAGCATACAGCACCTGCCCCCACCACCATTGCTATTTCTTCCATTGAAAATAAAGTCTCTGATAGTAAAACTCATTGTTGAAATGCAGACTCTTTCACAGAGAGATAGTATTCATTGGTTTGGATATGGAGTCGTAATTCATCCGTAGAACTCTATGCTCCATTGACTTAGTCTTCTTTTAACATGTAGTCCTCTTTTTACGAACGTACCTTCTGGAAACTGTGAGATACGGTAAATGTGTGTCCTCCTAGGAGAGGCACACCTCTATCCTAGGAGCCCTTTGGAGGTGACTCAGCAGTTGGCACTGGCCATGCATGTGAGCCTCAGACCCAAATGAGTATCAAGTACAATCCATAGCCATTGTCTCCAGCTGCGGGTGGCCCTGACCCTGCTCCTCTCACGGCTGTGCTGACCTAGCCTTGTGTCTTGGGAAAATAGCTGTTATCGTGAGCTTCTTGGTCAGTCACCCCAGAATTTCATCTCCTCCCTAACCGGGGCTCCATATACCACTGGGGAGTCTCAGGTCTTTAGGTTTCTGTTTCTGACCTCCCAGATGGCTGACGACGACAGCTTTTTCTACCTCGGCACTACAACCGGAGACATTCTGAAAATGAACCCCAGGACCAAACTGTTGGCAGACACTGGGCCTGCGAAGGACAAGTTCAGCTTGGTGAGTAGAACCTGTCAAGGTATGTTCTGGTCCTCCCTGACATCATTTTCTTTCCTCTGCTGACAGCAAAGACTTTCATTAAGGCAGAGTCCGTAGGGGAAAAAAAAAATAGGCAAATTAGCAAAGGCTGCAAAGCCATACCCAGTTGACAAGCTCCACTAGCTCGTTCTCCAAGCCCTACTCTCTGGTTTTCTTCAGGGCAAAGACATCCCTAGGTGTCACTGTAGGGTATCAGTCAGTACCTTGCCCGTTTCCCCCTCTTCAAAGTACAGGATCGTGTGTTTCTTTAAGAGTTGGAACTACATTGGTTCCAGTCCAGTTGTCATCTACGAGGAGAAAGGGGTGCTTTTTGATCTCTCTCTCTCTCTCTCTCTCTCTCTCTCTCTCTCTCTCTGTGTGTGTGTGTGTGTGTGTGTGTGTGTGTGTGTGTGTGTTCAACTCTGATAACTCTACCTTAGATTTTAGCCTCAGTGTTGGTATAAGTCTTTCATGAGACCAAGAAGTCATCAACAGTGCTAAGTTGCAGGGTTCCCAACAATTCTTGTAAAAACTCCAGTAAGTAATGCTAACACTTAAACAGAAATAAAAGACCCACCACTGAAAGATGACTTTATACTAAGGACAGCTATCTCTCATGTGCCCGGGAAGTTCCTGAACTGTTTCCACTAAACTTTGAGTTGGGAAGTTGGTGTGCGAAGTCCTACACCTGCCTGTCTCATTGCTGATATCAGAAACAGATGGTTCCTATGGAAGCACAGCTACTTTCCCACCGCACAGACATTCTCAAGAAACCGAAATACTATGCAGGCCTTGTGGGAAAATGTCAGTTTCCTTAATCATATCACCATTTAATATTCAACTTTTTAAAGAAATCCACAAAAATGGGAAGAAGGCGTGATACAGGCAATACACAAGAAGACTGTTTAGAAATGATTCTATAGGAAATCAAAGCGTGGCCTAGATCGACTTTTCTTTTAATTATTTAAGAGAAACAGATTTTAATACTAAGCAGCTAAAACAAGGCCCATCAGAGGAAAGGGAGACATAGCCTAGAACCCTGCCAGTTCCAAGGCCTGCTACGCCTCCAGAGGCCATCTGAAGACACGCCTGGAAAACTATTGATAGGCATAGTTCCTGTTTGTTTGTTTGAAATTTGTTTATTTGTTTGGTGTTTGTTTCTGCCTGGACAGTACTTGGGAGCTAAGTTCCCCTATGAAGCAGATGCCGGCGTGGTAGTGCCCCTCAGACCACTGGCATTTAAGCCTCCTACCAACTCCTGCTCTGCTGACCCTCTCAGGACTAATGGTTCACCCCACAAAGAGAAGATTGCTTGAGGGATGAGAAGATAAGAGGCCCCAGTGAAGATGCCTTGCTTGAAGAATCAAAGGACCTTGGGCAGTTGCTCATTTTGAAACTCTACTCAAAGGTTCTCTGAAGAGAGAGGCAAAGGTTATCATGGTTTAAAACTGGCCTATTAGATAGATATACAGTTCTACATTGGAAGGAGTTGACCGTGCTGATGATGATAGCAATAATAATTACCACAGGGCGTTTTATAAGGTGTCAATGAGAAAACCACAAAACAAACAAAAGTAATCAGGGGAGAAATAATAGAGACCTATTTTCGCATTTATGAGTAGGGAAACTCACTATTGCTAAGGTGTTAGAACTTGCACTGGTGGGCTCGTGTCTGGACTCACAGCTCTTGGGAGGTGGTGGCAGAAGGATCAGTAGTTGACAAAAACAGCCTGAGTTACATGAGAGCCTTTCTCAAAATCCAAACCAAACAAAACAAATTAAAACAAACAACAACAACAACAAAAACCAAAGCCAAATCACAACAGCAAAACATACACACACACACACACACACACATACACACACACACACACACACACACAGAGAGAGAGAGAGAATCAGTTCTTCCAACTGGATTTCCAATTTTAATATAATAGTGACCTAAACCCAGAGTTAATTATAGATGCTGAGAAACTGATTCAAATGATGACAAAAAGCAGCAAAAGATCCAGAGCAGCCAGCATAGCCCCGAAGAGCTAAGTTGGAGGAGCTCGAGGGCCCAATTCCAAAGCTTGCCATAAGTTTAAAGTAATAAAGATGGTGTGGTTTTAATGAAAAAGCAGACAAAACAGCCCAGAAATCGACCTGCATGAACATTCTTCACGTTATCTGACAAAGCAACAAAGACAGTTCTTGCACAAATGATGCTGGTGCAAGTGCACACACACGTGCAAAGCAAGCTCCCCAACCCCCACAACGACCCAGACACCAAACTTAATCCTTTACAGAGGAGCTCAGAATGAATCACAGAGTTAAATATAAAGCATATAATTTACAGAAGATAATGTAGGAAAAAATGGCATGACCAAGGGGTTAGTGATGACATTTGAAATACAACAGGTAAGCCACAATCCAGGAAAGATGTTGTATTAGAGTCCTCGAAAGCAACAGAACCAATAGAAGGAATACAAATCTATAAGAGGATGTATCTATGTGTCTCTCGGGCTGTGGTCTGAGTAGTCCAATAATAGCTGTCTCCTAGCAGAGAGGCCAAGGATCATGACTCTGGTTGTCTCAGCAGTACCAATATGGTGCTGGAGTCCCAGGGAAGTCCCAGACAGCTCAAAGTCTTCATTCTGCATTAGAACCCCAAAGAAGTAGGCTCTGACACCAGCAAAGGAACACCTCAGGAACAAAACAGATGAACCTGCCAGCAAGAGTAAGGGCAAGCAGGCTAAGAGCAAAAATTTCCTTCATCTGTCCTTTTAGATAGGCTGCCACCAGAAGTGGTGGCCCAGATTTAGAGTTGGTCTTCTCATCTCAAAGGACCCAATCAAGAAAATCCATTATGGGCACACGCATGATCTTAGTGGATCCCAGATGTAGTCAGGTTGACAACTACTGTAGCCATCCCAGGAGTTTTCTTAGGGGAAAACTACGAGTTTCTAAGTGGAGCCTCGAAGAGTTAAAGCTCTGCACAAGGCATCATCACCAAGAAGCTAAGAGATCAAGCCACAGAGTGGGAATATGTTTTGCAAAGACTTGTGTGGTAGTTTGAATGTAATTGGTTGACATAATCCCATAATCTCACACAACTGGGTGTGGCTTTGTTGGAATGGGTGTGGCCTTGCTGGAGGAAGTGTGTCACTGTGGGAGTGGGCTTTGAGGTTCCATATACTCAGGATACTACCCAGTCGTCTCAGATGATTTCTTGTTGCCTGCAAGATGTAGTAGCAATCTCAGCTCTAGCGCCACCTCTGCCTGCAAGCTGCCATGCTCCCTGCCATGGCGATAATAGACTGAACCTCTGAAACCGTAAGTGAGCCCCCTCATTTAAATGTTTCCTTTATAAGAATTGCCATGGTCGTGGTGTCTCTTTGCAGCAATAAAAACCCAAACTAAAACAACAGGTCTGCTAAAGCACACAGTTACCACCTCTTCCTTCTCATTCTCAAGCCTTTGTTTTTCTTCTCAGACCCTGTGGAATGCCTTTCAAGTCAGAACAGGCAAAATCCAGCTTCAAGAAACTTGAAAGGATGTATTTATTTTTTGATATTCAAACCTCGGTTTTTGTCTCTTGTGATGCTAGGGACCAGACCCAGGGCCTTGTACTTGCTGGGTCAGCACTCCAATCACTGGACTGTAAGGCCAACAACCTTCAAAAGTCATTAAGACATAAGCTCATTTAGTCATATACTAAAGATGTTGGATATTTTAAAATAAAATATTAGCCATTATCTTAGTTGGTTTTACATAGCTATAACAAAATGCTAGAAACTAGGTAATTCATGAACAATGGAAGTTCAATCAGTTCATGATCCTAGAGGCTGGGGCTTCTAGAAGCCCAGCATTCACATCTGTGAAAAACAGTGGGCCGCATCATCCCATGAGGGAAGGCCAAATATGAAGATAGCCTACAGTGAAAAAGCAAGAGTTACTTTTTACTAAGTCTGGGGACCGAGTGCTCTCCCTTTCTGAGCCTGCAAGTATCTAGGAGTACAGACAGGCAAGCAGCTATGTGATCTATGTGCTGAACCACTCTCTTGCTAACCAGTACCATCCCCATCTGTGGGGAAAGAGGCTTCATGACTTTTTTTTTTTTTTTGAGATAGGGTTTCCTTATGGATGGCCTGAAACTCACAGAGATCCACCTGTCTCTGGCTCCCAGTTGCTGGGACTAAAGGTGTGTGCCACCACAACTGGTTCATGACCTAATCTCAAACACTCGTTGGGGGCAGCTACACTCAAACCATAGCAATCACACACATTTTAAATTAGAACCTTATGGAGCATGTTATGAACTGTCAATCATTCCTCCATATATTTGAAGACTGTCTGGAATCTTAAATGTGTTTTCAACTATTTGGTAAGATTGTATACCATATGTCTTAGCTCAGAAAATACAGCCACTAAGAAATCTCCTGTCCTGTCTTGGGATGTCATATTGGACCCTGCATTTATAGGAATTAAAGTCTGGTGGAAACCATGGCAACTGAAGAACTAGCTCACCGAGGCTGCACTTATGCCTCCTGCTGGAACTGGACTTGAGCGCATGGAGAGATGAGCATTACTATACGTACGGTCAAATGCACGGGTGATCTTAGGGAGGAAGGATGGCAAAGCTTGACCACTTCTTGCAGTACCAGGAAGGCTACCTCCCAAGATAACTTGTAGATGTAATTGAACGTTCTTGGATAACCTGGAGGTACACTGTGATCTTCACCACACAATAAGTGCAGATTTGAGGTGACCTCCACCACGCTCCCTTGTGTCAGGTGTTGCATTGATGTTTAATGACAAAACCCTTGGGCCTCTCACAGCCTTGTTTCTTCCCCTAGGGAGTGTCGGCTGTCAGGTGCCTGAAGATGGGTGGTTTGTTGGTCGGCTCCGGAGCTGGCATGCTGGTCTTCTGCAAAAGCCCGAGCTACAAACCCATCAAGTGAGTTCTGGACCCAGAGAACTGGGGTAGATAGAGACCCACTAGAGCTGCGGGTCTCAGCCTGGGTATTGCCTAAGACCATCTGCATGTCAGATACATTGTGATCCATAACAGTAGCAAAATTACAGTTATGAAGCAGCAACAAAATAATTTTATGGTTTGGAGCTTACAACATAAGGAGCTGTATTAAGGGGGTTGCAGCATCAGGAAGGTTGAGAACCACTGCACTGGAGAGACGTTTGCTTAAATCCAACAGCGAAACAAAGAACAATATTTGCCAATCATTGTGGCTCACACCTTTTAAGCCCAGCACTTAGGAGGCAGAAGAGACAGGAGGATCTCTGTGAGTTCCAGACCAACCGCTTCTACACAGAGTTGCAAGCCATTCAGAGCTACACAGTGAGGTCCTGTTTCAAAGGAAAATCATATCTGATTAAAGAATTGCATCTTGCTATTAAATGAGTAGCTGAATCACAAGGGCCAGTGGTTTCTTCCCATGAAAAAGTTCATGTAAAACCAAACCAAAGCCATTTGCTGTGACCCAGAGGCACACCACCCTTTGATAAGTCACATAACTTGGTTGTATACCACACTGAGATATAACAGTGGGACTATACATGACCTTTCCTCCTAATTTTTCAAGTTATCTTTAGATTTATTATTGGTGCCCAGGAGCCTTCCTGCCTTGAACAAACCATTTCAGACTGCATCGCCCTGATAGACCTTCTCTGAGTGTTTAAACCCACAATGGTAAACCCTTCCTTCCTGATCATGGATGTGCAAGATTGTGAATAACTCAGGCCTTCCCACCTGTGTCACTTCCTTGAGGGCCTGTCTCACACCAATGGCTAGCTTGTGTCCTCTGCGATCAGATAAGCAAATGCTTGCTGGTTGAGTGACTCTGTTTCCCCTTTATTCTTCTCCCCAAAGGAAACTGCAGCTGCAAGGAGGTATCACTTCTATCACACTCCGGGGAGAAGGGCACCAGTTCTTTGTAGGGACAGAGGAATCGCACATCTATCGTGTGAGCTTCACTGACTTCAAAGAGACTCTCATTGCTACGTGTCACTTTGAAGCCGTCCAGGACATTGTCTTTCCATTGTAAGTAGAAGAGGAATGTTAGAACGTAGAGGTCTGATGAAGTGTGCAAGGGAGTTTCATTCTATTCAAGGACTTTCAAGATGCATTAATAGAATTATTTTCCTGATGAATCTTTTCTAATGTACTGAATTATTTTATAGGACCTATAAAGATTTATTTATTTGTATTTGAAGTGTGTGGGTGTTTTGGCTGCATGTATATGTACAATACCTGTAGAGGCCAGAAGAGGACATCAGATTCCCGGGAATTGGTTTAAAGACTGTCATGAGCCACCATGAAAGTGTCAGGAATCAAACCCGGGTCCTCTGGGAGAGCAGAGGCTGATCTTAACTAACTGCTGGCCATCTCTCAGGATTTCCAATGGATGTTTTTGGTTTTATCTTGTTTTGTTTTTAATTACCTTCATAGTTACATTGGTTTTCCTTCCTCTAGTTTGTATATTTATTTTTTTAATGCTGGACTTTGGGCAAATGAGATGGCCTATTGGGTAAAGGCACTTGCTGCCAAGCCTAATAAGCTGAGTTTAAACGATCCTTGGACCCACACAATAAAGTACCAGGAGCTCTCCCGCAAATTGTCCTCCAGCCTCCACACATCTGCTGTGGTGCATGCTCATGCACGCACGGAAATAAATCAATACATATTATGATTTGGAGCTCGTTATTACATTTAGCAAAGTCCGTCCCATGAAGTCGGCCAGTTTTTTGCTCTCAGTTTCCTGTGTTTAGCTTGCACTGCAGACACCAACGTCATTGCTAGTCAGATGCAGGCCTATGTTAGAACTCAGTCCCCGATGCAGTGAACTGCAGCTTTGGTTCCCTGAGCCCTTCTGGTTTAGGGCTTGCATTTTTTCTAAGAGGTGGGGGAGAAGCTGGAGCTTGCTATTGAAGCGAATCTTTATTGGGAAGTGGGTTACTTTCTTACTAGGTTCAATTTCCACTCTTTCCCCAAGGACTTTGGTGGACTCAATCTCTAAAATTTTCTGGTTGTAGTGCTTTTTATAAAAATATACTTAAGGGTTTTATTCTCTCTCTCTCTCTCTCTCTCTCTCTCTATCTCGTGTGTGTGTGTGTGTGTGTGTGTGTGTGTGTGTGTGTGTGTACAGTTACATGTGTGCCATGATGCGCATGTGGAGGTCAGAGGATGACTCTTTTTTTCTTTCAAGACAAGGTTTCTCTGTAGCTTTGGTGCCTATCCTGGCACTAGCTCTTGTGGACCAGACTGGTCTCAAACTCACAGAGATCCGCCTGCCTCTGCCTCCCGAGTGCTGGGATTAAAGGTGTGCGGCACCACCGCCTGGCTAGAGGATGACTCTTAGGAGTTCTTTTTGGCTACCTAATTTCAAACTCTGAACTCTACTCTGAGTGTGTAGATGGGATCTACTTGGTTTTTTTTTTCTATTAATTCTAAAGTGAGTAAACCTTAAAACTGGAGAGACTCTAGCATCTTTTGGAATATGTTTAAGATGAAATGCTTGAGGAGTGTGTAGATCAGTGGTTAGCTTTGGTCTTCCCAGTGACTAAGGAGAACTTTATGGTTAAGATGGTGTTTTTCGCCCTAATGCCACGCCCTTTCTTTTCAAAACTGGAGTCATCTGTAATCATCTGGCATCTTGGTAATTTACATCCCATGCAAAGAGGCCCCTTCCCCAGCCCGACTGACCAATTACTCAGATCCTTTTTTCATTCATGATTTCTTATTTTCTCAGAACTGAACAAAAAAGGGGTAAATGTGAATTTTACTGCATTGCCATCTTCTTCTGTGTAATTTTAATAAGATTTTTCAACTCCATTGGAATCTCTTCTTTTAATAAAGACATTCCATGGATATATTTGTCTCACAAGATGCTACTTGGCTAGGTGTATCCAGGGCCTTCAGAGTAATCCATATCCATACCTCACATGCATAGACATTTTTCTGTGAGTCGATCATATCCCTCCCTTCAAAGTAGTTTAAAATACAGAACTGTGACCATTCCTCTAACTTATCAATTTATAAACAACTTTGCACCGACTCTTCCAAAAGTGAAAAGATGACAAAAGATTTTCCACAGAGGCTGTGAGGAATCGGTTGAGTGTCTCTCCACACAAGTGACCTCTAAATCACACCCTCAGGTAATTGGTATGCAAAGTGCATGCTGCCCGGCAGCCTTATGAGGCACATTTGGTACACACTGAACACGGCACGTCTTTGATGGTTTGTCCCTCAATGACTTCTTCGTAGCGGTACTGCTGAGCTATTTGCTACATGTGCCAAGAAAGACATCAGGGTGTGGCACACAATGTCCAACCGGGAGCTGCTTCGGATCACCGTGCCCAACATGACCTGCCATGGCATCGACTTCATGAGAGACGGCAGAAGCCTCATCTCAGGTGACAGGATGTGCATGGTGACACACGGCCTGAAAGGTGGAGGCAGAAGGACCAGGAGTTCAAGGCTATTCTTGAGTTCTAGAGGCCAGCCTGTGCTACATGAGAGCCTGTCCCAAACCAGCAACCAAACAACAGAAAATTTGGTAGTTGCTCCCAATGGAAGTTTGGATCTAGGGTCTGGCTGGGATTTCAATCCTTGGCATCCTCATTCTCTACTAATGTCTGAATGCCTTCTGGCATCCATCCTCCTTCCCTTAGGGTCTAGCTTCTTCTGGGAGTTCCGGTATAGCTGGAAGGTTTCCTGGGTGGGAAGAACCATGCCTCTCACACTGTTTCACTTACCAGGGATGCTTTGCTTAGTAGAGAGAATAGTCAGTGCTGAACTGGACTGGAGGCATAGTATGCACAGGATTGTGGATTAGAACTCATTTGTAGAAGAGAGAAAAATCCAACCCAAACTAAGATGTGCTTTAAAGAATTTCCCCCCCAAGACAGGGTTTCCCTGTGTAGCCCTGGCTGTCCTGGAATTCTTTCTGTAGACCAGGCTGGTTTTGAATTCACAGATCCACCAGCCTCTGCCTCCCAAGTGCTGGGATTAAGAGGCATGCACCACCATGGCTGACCCAAAAAATTCTTTTTAATTTTACATTCATTTATATACAATTCTATGTGCATGAACAAAGTTTTGTTGTTTTTTTGTTTGTTTGTTTGTTCTAAGAGGGCTCTAGTAACACGCACTGGTCTTGAACTTGCTGTGTAGCTGAGGATGGCCTTGGGCTTCTGCTCTTCCTGACTCTAACTTGTGAGTGCTGGTAAAAGGGAAAGGTTTTTAAATGTCACTTATTTATTTATGTGCGTATTTATTTATTTATTTATTTATATGTTATGGGTGTTTTGCCTGCATGTATGTCTGTGTGTACCACATGCCTGCCTGGTGCCCACAGAAGCAGAAGAGGGCACTAGATCCCATGGAACTGGAGTAACAGACCTATAGGTACCTGGAATATAAACTTGAATCCTCTGGAAGAGCAGCCAGTGCTCTCAACCACTGAGCCATCTTTCCGGTCCCTAAACAGAAAAATTTTAAATATGATTTATGCCAAACTGATGTTCTAACGTAAGTTATAGATTCTATAAGATACATGGTGCGTGAGATCCTATTATTCTGACATTTGGGAGGTAGAGGCGGGGGAATTAGCGATTCAAGATCATTCTTGTTATATATCAAGGTTGTTGCTAGCCTGGGCTATAGGATACCCTGACTCAAGAAACCAACTCCCTTCCAAATTATAAATACCACATATTTCTCCTCTAAATATTTCCATATATCTCTCTAAAAATATTTTTCTATGAAGCAATAATTTCTTAATATCTTGAGTAATCTATATCAAATTTCCCTAGTGGTCAAAAATAAATGTATTGGTTTACACTAGGGAAAAGTCAAGCGGATCTGAGTGAAGCTATTAAAACAGAGACCTAGGAGCCCATCCTCTCTTTCCTTGGCTCTGTTTCCTCCTTCCCCTGCCCCCTATGTCTTCTCCCCTGAGAGACTTACATTGTGCCCAGCTTCTTGAACAAGGGAATCTTAGAGTCATCCTTGCCTCTACTATGTTTCTCTTACACCTTTATCAATGTGCCCCAAATGACCCCATCTCAACGGACAGCTGTAGGTCCATTGATGGTCATCTTCTCCATCCTGGTCCTGGCCACTGCCAGCTCTTCTAGACCGCCCCAGTAGTTCCTATTACTCCTGTCTGCTTCTTCTCTTGCCCACCAGCCTTTTCTCCCCACAGAAACCAAAGGTCTATTTTCAAATGTTAAATTAGGTCTTGCCATTTGCTGGGCTTTGCAAGCCTCTTCCCCCAGCAGTCACCTGCAAGGCCCTATAGGACTTTACTACTGACTGCCCTCCCTACTTCTTATCTCTTCTTCTCAACCGGCTCACCTCCCCTGCCGTGCTTGCAACACACTGGGCATGCAGATTTTACTCTAGCTGTTCTGTTGGCCTGGAATGTTCTTACTCCGAGCCCCTTCATTCCCTCTGACTTCCTCATGTCTTTGCTGAAATGGGATCTACCCTGAGCAGCCTATTTAAAATGGCTAAGCTCAAGAGACAGCACTAAAGTTGACGAGCAAATGCCGGCTGCACACAGACCTGGGAGAACGTATTCCAGGTGGAGGGAACAGAGAGGGCAGAGGCCCCGAGGTGGAAACTCGCTTGATGTATTTAAGGACTAGCAGGCGTGTTAGTGTATCTGGAGCTTATTAGTTACGAGAGGGGTGGGGCCTCAGGAAGAGTGATAGCAGAGGAAGCCAAAGAGGTAGGTGGGCGCCACGTACGAGGTAGTGTGCAGAATAAAGAGCTGGATTTGGGGACTGGGGAGAAGAAGAACACATACTGACTGGTCTTGCAGAGTTCAGTTCCCAACACCCACGCCAACCATTTATTGATTCAGGCCCTGGGGAACCGATGTTCTCTTCTGCCCTCCTCGGGCACCTGCACTGACGTGCACACACTCACACACACATTCTTTTTTTTTTTTTTTAAATCAGTATTTTTTTAAGTTGGATTTTAATTCTAGGACAGTGGGGAAAATTTTGTGGAGGTCTTGATCGGGAAGGGGACTGGGTTTTAAAAAGGGGCTGATTGTAAGCGGGGGGGGGGGGGGGTGCAGGGGAGAAGCTACTGAGAGGGCTCACGAGAGAGGAGGCTGCAGCTTGAATGGGGCAGTGCCAGCAGCGGTGGGGGAGGAGGTCAGAGCCTAGATGTTTGTGACGGTGGAGCTGAAGGGACTTCCTGATGGATTGACTGTTGAGTTGTAGGCTTGGAACAGAAAGGAATCAAGAATTAACAGTGACTCCGAGGTTCCTGCCTTGAGCAAGGCTTTGGTTGAGGTGGCAAGATGGTGAGAATCAGGGAAGGAGTATCAGACTTAAAGGTGGGGGAAGCTAGGAGAGGAGTGGATTTGAGAGGCTGAGGCAGGAGGACTAAGTTTGAACAGCCTGGGCTACACAGTGAAACCCTGTCTCAGATAACCACAAAAATAGGTGAATGAGAAAGCAGAGGTTGTTTGGACTTGTGAGCCAATGCATCCTGGGTGCGGTAACAATTACATGGGTAACAGGCAGTGGTGGCACACGCCTTTAATCCCAGCACTCAGGAACCAGAGGCAGGAGGTTCTCTGTGAGTTCGAGGCCAACTTGATCTTCAGAGTGAGTTCCAGGACAGCCAGGGCTACAAAGAGAAACCTTGTCTGGAAAAACGAAACCAAAACAAACCAAAAAAATGCTAATAATGATGATGAAGAAAGTGGAGTAAAAGCAGGCCTCCTTCACCTGCCATGAGATACACTTCTAGGCCAGTGCACCCCAGACTTCTTCCTCCCGCTTTCCAGGTGTGACCAGTTTGGGAGGTCGGAGAAAAGGTCGCAAGGGGACTGGTCCTTGCTGAGGTTAGCCTCTCCTTCCACTCACACCGTTTCCTCCAGTTTTCACTCTCACTGGTGATTCAGGAGACTGTCAATCTTCAGAGAAAGTCGGCAAACATACTGACAGTGTGCCTTTTGTCTCCTTCCTGTGCCAGCATGGGATGATGGAAAGATCCGAGCCTTTGCTCCAGAGACAGGTCGGCTGATATACACCATTAACAGTGCTCACAGGATTGGAGTAACCGCCATTGCTACCACCAGTGACTGCAAACGGATCATCAGTGGCGGAGGAGAAGGGGAGGTACACTTCTAAATGACATTTAAAAAAAAAGTCTTTAACTTAGAGCAACTAACTCAAAGGAGGCTATCCATTGTTCATTTTGATTTTCTTTTTTAGTTTGAAATTTTATTTATTTATTTTTTATGAGTATGGGCATTTGCATGCATGTACGTAGAAGGAACTCTAATTGTTCTTAATAATAACAACCCGGACTCAGATATTAGGGGGTGAAGCTGAGAGATGAGAGAAGCAGGCAGCCTGAGGAGTCAGTGTGAGCAGGCAGTCTGAGGATCAGTAGAGACAGGATGGCCCCTTCGGTCTGGGCACTGGTGGAGGTGAAAAGTCGCCCTAGTGGCTGCACCCCTTCTCTGACCCTTCGGCTTTCACCGCCTGATATCCGACTCTGGGTTTTATTCATTAAGTCTAATTAGAATTTGTGCTCCCCATGCATGGCGTGTGTGGGCAGTGCCCCAAGAGGCCAGAAGAAGGCATGGAATCCCCTGGGACTGTAGTCACAGGCCATTGCTAACTGCTGTTTGGCTCATGGGACTCAAGCCCAGGTCCTCTGGAAGAACAGCCGAGACATCTGTCAGCCTCTGCATTTCGTTTTGAAGTATGTACCCGCGCTAGAATTCAGAAAGGGTCAAATTAAGATTTTTGACGAGATCGTAAAATACATCATGAATTCAAGTTCTAATGCTTTAAACAGACATTCAGTCTACCTGTTTACAGAAAGGGTGAGTAAGAAAAAGACAGGAAAACAGCCTGTTTGGAACCAAGCTGGGGAAGCAAGTTAATGAGTTGCCGGTTTGACAGACTCGTTCTTTCCCCCAAGAACCATAGCTGAATCAGTTGTCTTCGTCTTACCTCTTAAAGAAGGTGATAGAGGAACAGTTCGTTAACACAGGCATTAATTTTAACTTTTAGACAAGAGTTCACTATGTGGCCTCCGGCTGGCCTGAAACTTGCAATGTAAACCAGAGCGGCCTTGAATTCACAGAGATCCCCCCCCCTGACTCTGCCTCCCAAATGCTGGGATTAAAGGTGTGTGACACCATGCCAGCTTTGACTATTGTTTTAATGTTGCTACATTCAACTTTGTCTTCAAATTATTTTGAAGATCTTAAAAGCATTTTATTCTCAGGTATATTTAGGGTCTCTCTTTCTATGTCCCCATTTTTTTTCTTTTGAATCCCAAAGCTTTGTTTTCGTCTACATTTTTCCCCCTTTGAATTCCAAAGCCTTGTTTTTGTTTACGTAGGGGGAGTTCCCCTCCTTTCTCTTCTCAGCTATCATAGGAAGAGTTTTTCAGAGAAAAGACCCAGCATCTCGGGGAAACCCTTGGGAAAATCTGGGCAAGTGAGGTGAATGGCTGGGCTGAAATGTCCCCCTCTTCCAGCATGTAACACGGACTGTGACCTCTCTGTGCCTCGGAGCCCTGAAGTATACTGAAAATAGCCACATTCTTACGGAAAAAACATACTCCTCTCTGTAAAATGTGTGTGCGCGTTTACCATCGGAGCCCTGCTATCTGACCAGCCCACGTCTCTTTCCTGCTCTGTGCCCCATAGCCTCCCGCTGGCTTGGTCCCCTCCCTCACCACTTCCACCACGCTTGCTCGCTCTTGTCCGCATCTCCACATCCTCACTTGCTCCCTCATATGTCAGGAGCTTTTGTCTTGCTGGTGTCCAAACCTGTCCAGACCATGTGAGCTACAGTCACTTGAGTTCACTTTGGGAGAAAGAAATCACACTTCGCACTTGCATTGTTTGGCCTACTGGTTAGACTTTCCAAGTCCCTCCCTCAACCCTCATTCAGCCATTGTAGATTCCCCTCATATACTTTCCAGACTTTTAATTTTTTTAAATTTTAACTTATTTTTTGAGACAGGTTTTTTTTTTTTTGTGTGTGTGTGTGTGTGTGTGTGTGTGTGTGTGTGTGTAGCCCTGGTTGTCCTGGAACTCTCTCTGTAGACCAGACTGGCCTCAAACTCAGAGACGGGCCTGCTTTTGTCTCCTGACTTTAGGGATTAAAGGTGTGCACCACCATACCCAGCCTCTGTACTGATTTTCTAAAATGTTTTCATTTTGAGATTAATATGACATAATCACCCCCTTCCCTTTCTTCCCTCAAAACCCTCCCAGATATGTCTCCTTGTGCTTTTTCAAATTCATGGCTTCTTTTCCCAGTAATTGTTGTTATATGTGTATACACACACATATGTATATATATATGTATATGTGTATATATATATGTATATATATTCCTAAATTTTAAAATTATGTGTGTAGGCAATTGTATTACTTATGAATTTCATTTCAGGAGAATAAGCAGGCATTGGAAAATATTTACCATAGAAAATGGATATTGGGTTCCAGTTCAGTTCACTACCATTGCTCAGGAGCTCACCCCAAGTCCAAGGTGGGCTATATAGTGGGGCTCTGTCCCCATATATAAAGGACAATGGCAATTAGATTCTCTGAGGCTGAATATCACTGGTTTCCAATGACTAAAACCGAACAGCTGATGTGAAAGTTTAAATATGGCTTTGGGTAGCTGGAGCTTTCCTGATGGCAGGAGAAATTTGAGAGCAATGCTCAGCAGAAGCGAGGAGACAGGTTCTTTCTCTGGGCTTAGAAGCCCTTGCGATATTGATTCTCGTAGTGGGAGCCTGATCATTTTCTCTGTCTGAAAGTAGAAGCAGGTCTGAGGTTGGAAGCAGCGCCATGCACACCTGGTGGGATGCCGATCACATTTTGTACATGCCCCTGCCCCGAAGTGTTGCATTCCCATCCTGCCTGGCTGAAGTGGGAAAAGGGAATTAAACGGTCACACCCAGCAGAGAGGGAAACACTCCCCGGGTCTTCCCCAATCCCTTCCAAAGGGGTTTGTGTTGCTAGCCTGTGCTTTGGGGCCCACAGGTAAGGGTGTGGCAGATAGGCTGCCAGACCCAGAAGTTGGAGGAGGCGCTAAAGGAGCACAAGTCTTCTGTGTCCTGTATCAGGGTGAAGAAGAACAATGAGGAGTGTGTCACTGCCAGCACCGATGGGACGTGCATCATTTGGGACCTTGTGTAGGTACCTGGGATGGCTAGGAAGGTTAACACAGCACTTACAGAGGTCCCAGCATCCTGCTGAGCACAGCAAAGATCCCAGAGGGGTGCATTAGTTTACTTCCTTGCTGTTGGGACAAAATATTTAACAAAAGCAACTTAAGGAGTTGGGAAGTAAAGGGTTTATTTTGGCTCATAATTTAAGAATACTGTTCATTGTGGTGGGGAGGCATGACAGCAGGGTGTGAGGTGACTGGGCATGTTGTGTCTGAAATGCATGTGGTTCGCGACTTGCTTTCTGCCTTAAAGTGGTTTTTTTTTTTTTTTTTGAGGGGGACTTTTTGTTTATTTATTTATTTATTTATTTATTGGACTTTTAAGACAGGGTTTCTCTAGCTTTGGAACCTGTCCTGGCAATTGCGCTATAGACCAGGCTGGTCTTGAACTCATAGAGGTCTGTCTGTCTCTGCCTCTGGAGTGTTAGGATTAAAGGAGTGTGCCACCACCGCCCGATTTTGTATTTTTATTTTACACCTATGGGTGCTTTGGCTGCATGTATGTCTATGTGCCACATGTATGCCTGGTGCCTGCAAAGACCAGAAGAGGGCACCACATCTCCTGTAGTTGGAGTTACAGACAGTAGTGAGCCACCATGTGGGTTCTAGAAACTGAACCTTGGTCCCCTGGTTCTCTGAAAGAGCAATCAATGCTCTTTACCACTGGGTCATAGATCCAGTCCCTCACTCTGCTTTTTAGATAGTTCAGGATCCCAGCTCATGGAATAGTGTGCATCCAGGATGGTCCTTCCTACTCAGTTGACCCTCTCTGGAAGCATTTTCACAGACATGCCAGAATGTGTATCTCCTAGGTGATTCTAAATCCAGTCAAGCCAACGATCGAGATTAACCACCCCTAATAAAAGCTTCTTAGAAGGCCTTGGACTCCCTGGCTGTCCAAGGGTTATAGATGCCAGTGGGGGAAATATGGTCTCCAGGAAGAACCAAATATCAGAAGTTTCTGGGCAGACAGGGAAGTAGTTTTTCAGATACATGCAGTGAAGCATGATCTAATGCAAATCCATTCAACCTAAATGTTGATCATTAACAAGGAAAGTTATAGGGCAGGCAGTTCCTCATGTCATCTTGCTAGGTCACGAGCCTGCCCTGGGAGGGAGAGGCATCCCCTCATTTGACCACATTCCAGGGACTGCTTACACTACGAGTAAACCACAGACCCATAGACGATGGCAACGCCTAACGGTGTGGGCCAAAACATGTAAACTTCATCAAAGGAGCATTCAGAGAATTGTCAAAGATGACTTTTAAAATTTTTTTTGACTGTTGGGATTTTTGCTCTGTTTTTATTTTGGAATCAAACCTTCACCCCACCCCCACCCCAATCCTTCGACCCATCACCCTTCTATCACCCTGGGGATGCATGGCATTTGCATAATTGTCTAAAGAGTTTGAGTTAAGTACAGAGGGGAAAAGGAGGTAGAGCTGGTCAAAGATTATGTCCCTTCTTTTTTGAGATGGGGTACCATTGTGACGTCCACGCCGGTCTTGACTCCTCAGGCTCAAGAGATCCTTCCACATCAGCCTCTCAAGTAGCTGTGGAGTAAAGGCCTGTGTCACCATGCCCAGCCGGAATGTTCCCACTTAGAGGGAGGGGAGTGAGGACTGAAAGCAAAACACAACACTTTAAACTAATACACTAAAGAGCGCAAAGCAGGGCTGTGGATACAGTCTAGCTGGTGGCGTGGAAGCACAAGGACCCGGTTTCAAATCCCCAGAACCCACATAAAAGCCAGGCACGGCGGTGCATGCCTGTGATCTCAGCACTTGCGAGGGAGAGACAGAGGATCCCGAGAGTTTGCTCTAGCTGAACCAGTCAGCTCTAGGTTAGAGCGAGGGAGAGAGAAAGAAAGAGAGAGAGAGAGAGAGAGAGAGAGAGAGAGAGAGAGAGAGAGCCTGTCTCAAAAAGGCATAAGGTGGAGGGTGCCTGAGGAAGACAATCAATGTCAAGTTCTGGCCTCCACCTGCACAGTCACACACATGCATGCACACCTGCACACACACACACACACACACACACACACACACATCCCAAAGCACAGTGAGCTCTTATTTTCTCGGTGGGCCTGACTCCCTACTCAGATCTCCAGTCACTGGGAGATCTTGTTTATATGCTTCTTTGGGGTTTTTTTTTTTTTTGGTTGTTGTTGTTGTTTGTTTTGTTTTGGAGACAGGGTTTCTCTGTGTAATAGGCTGTCCTGGAATTTGTTTCATAGACCAGTCTGTCCTTGAACTCAGAGATCCACCTGCCTCTGCCTCCCAAGAGCTGGGATTAGACAGCTTTTCATTGAATAGATTTAGAAGACACCCGTGCTTCTGCATGTCTAATAAGTTCCCATGTGGTGTTGCTGGGCTAAGGCCTAGCCCCATGGACACATGACTTTCCCACTGGGAAAATGTGTACTGAGAAGGGGTATCTGGGTTTATTTTAGTGGCTGGCTTGTGACTGCCTCACATCTTTAACACCTTCCTTTTGTGCAGCAAGCATATTTAATTTGTGCCAAAAATCTTTAAAAATCCTCCGCTCAAACCCTGTGTTTGAAAGCTTCCATTACGAGAAGAAACTGCAGAAGGTGCATTTTCAGCCAGGAGCTGGGCCCGTAAGACAGCCACAGGCGTACCAGCTCCGGAAGAAGCAATTCAGCCGTGCTTCTTGGACAGGCTTAGCATCCCTAATCTTAAGACCCAAACACCCAAAAGCCCAAAACCTTTACGTTTCTTTTTGCCTCATGTCAGTACTGACAAAAGTTTCAGATTTTCCACTTCCATTTTTCAGATCAGGGATGTTTAGCCAGAAAGCCTATGCATATTCCTGAATCCACCAAAGTCTGAAGTAGCCTAAGCTTGCTTACAGTGTCCAAGGCAAGAGGTTCTCAAACTTGTGTTGTGTCTGCACAAAACCATCAGTGGGAAGGCTGGTTTCAAACACATACATATCTCTGGGCCTCCATCACAACCTTCTGATTCCAGAACCTTAGGGGTGGGCCCAATAATATCCATTAGAACAGTCTTTCCCCACACTTTGCCGCTCCGCTTACAGGGGTGCCACTTGGCTCCAACGGTGGCCTTGAGACTCCAGACAGGTGGTAGTTTGGCTCTGAATTCAGCATCTTCTACTTCCTTCTCCCTGGAACTTATGGTCTCTCTAGTTTTATGCTCTGTCTCTAGAAGGGGGTACCATTCTTAGCCCTTGTCTTCTGACTCTTGCTGACGCTTCTGGTGGGAGGAGACGTAAGAACAGAGCAGAATAATCAGAAGGCTACTTTACAATTTAAAAAAACAAAACAACAACCAAAAAACCCCAACCATATGTGTGTATACACGTGAAGCCAAAAGAGGGCATCAGATTTCCTGGAGCTAGATTATAGGCCGTTGTGAGTGGCCTGATGCCAGTTCTGGGAACCAAACTCAGGTCCTTTGCAAAGAGCAGCACATGCTCCTAAACTGAAGCTCCAGTCCCCCAGTGTCTGTATTTGACAAAAACCAAACCAAACCAAACCAGGTGCGACCGTGCGAGCAGCAGGAGAAGTCTAAGAAAACCCAGCCCCATCCAAGCTCGCCCAGCTGCACGGCACATAATAAAAACGTTTTCTAGGGGAGGGAAAAGTCGAGTTCCAGAGTGTTTGAATCTCCTTTTCAGGCGACTTAGGAGGAATCAGATGATCCTGGCCAACACCCTATTCCAGTGTGTTTGTTATCACCCCGAGGAATTCCAGATCATCACCAGTGGCACAGACCGGAAGGTAAGCACAGACGGCCCCCCACCGTCCAGAGTCAGTCAACCGGGAATGCCTGCAAATGTTTAAAGGTGGGGTGAGGGGTGGGTGGATTGCATCCTTACTGAACAATTTCTTAAAGTACAGCGATAGAGGATGTGCATAGGTTATATGTAGATAGTGTGTCATCTCACATAGAGGTTAAAGCATGTTTGCATGTTAACCCCCATGGGTGCTACTATGGCCCGACATTAACAGTCCAGAGGACTGATTCTCCTTCTCAGCATCCGTCTCTCCCAGCTTGGTGTCCCATTTCCAGGCAGAGAACAAGGTTAGGTGTCCATTTTCTTTAAATCCCACCCTATGGAATATGTTGTCGCTTTGGGCCAGAAAGGCAAGTTAGGGTCTAGTGAGGGATAAAAGTGACATAGGGTCCAGTCGGACTGGCACAAAGCCCCGTCCCCCAAACCCTGCCAGAAAGAACTCTCCCTCCCACCAGGCCTGCAGTTTGGCCCTCATCCTCAGAGCGCAGAAGCAGATTTCCCCAGTGGTACTTCCCTTCTTTATTTTACATGTTGCAGCAGACCCAATCTGCTTTGCCTTATCAAAAAATCTCTTTCTGTCACTATCCAGGTTTATGGCATATCAACATCTCTTTAAATAGCATGCAAATTTCAAAACCAATACTAAAAATAATAAAATGGTTTCTCCACCCCCTCGCCATGGCCTATTTATAATTCCAACTTATCCCCTCCCAGGGTGTATTTTTGCTACCTTCTATATAAAGTGGAAGCATCTTTTGCGAGCATGTGTGTGGATGGTTCCACTGCACCGACTTCTGTCTGATGCCCTTCTCCTCTATTCCAGATTGCCTACTGGGAAGTATTTGATGGGTCAGTAATCAGAGAGCTGGAAGGTTCCTTGTCTGGGTCGATCAATGGTATGGACATCACTCAGGAAGGAGGACACTTTGTGACAGGTTAGTCCCAGTCCCAAATAAGGTAAGAAAACTCCCAGGGTTCCTTATTTCAGAGGACAAGGAAGTCTTAGGTGAGAGTCAATGAGAAGAGCCAGTAGAGCATCTCAAGGACACCTTGGTTAACATTCAGCCCCAACAGCCCACCACCATGGCTGGAAAAGTCACACTTCAATGAGGGAAGACATTTGGACAGGGCAAAGAGAAAAGACAAGCTTGACATTGTGAGGTCTGCTCTTTGGAGCAGAAATGAGTCTTCAAATCTCTTGAGCCTTTGAGTTGCTTTCCTCTATGTTTTTGGTTGTTTTTATTGTTTTTGTTTTGATAGGATCGTGCTGTATGTAGCTCCCACTGGCCTCGAATTTGTGATCCTCCTGCCTCAGACTCCTGAGTGCTAGGATATGAGGTAGGCCACCATTCCCAGCTCCTCTGCTGTCTTTTTTTACTTACGTATGAGCCACCAGTTTTTTGTTTGTTTGTTTGTTATTATCGAAGAATGTGATGCCTCAATTCCTTCCTGTGAATGAACTAGTTAATATTTTTGGGGGCATTTACCACAGGACATGGCCACTAGAACAGCATTAATACAATTTCCTGCCAGGCTCTTTGATTCTTCAGGACATTAATAAGTGCATTAAAAAAAAGTTCCATAAGCACACTGACTTAGAAAAAGATATTAAACCAGACACAGTGGGATGCTAATACATACACAGGTGTGCTTGTACACCTCTGCATTTGTGGAGAAAAGAGTGGAAAGATCGATCAACAGTTAGGGTGTGGTGGCGGTTAGTTCTTGGTGGCATTTTCCTTTGCATTCTAAATTTATTACAACATACAAAGACTTTTTTTTTTTAGGTCAAGAAAAAGCTTTATATAATAGTGGATTTTTCTTTCTTCAAGCTGTATCATATGGGGGAATGTGTTGAAAATGAAGCACTTATGTGAGGTCGGGGCTGTTTCACTATTCTATGTCAATTAATTGTCATGTAATTGTCTTTCAGGTGGACATGACCATCTGGTCAAAGTTTGGGATTATAATGAGGGTGAAGTGACTCACGTCGGGGTGGGACACAGTGGCAACATCATGGGCATCCGGGTAAGTCCAGGAAACCAGTACATCGTCAGTGTGAGTGCAGATGGAGCCATCCTGAGATGGAAGTACCCATTTGCTTCATGAAGTATGAGGGTTCCCCAGCCTCCACCCTGTACCGAGCACAGCCCTGCCCAAGGCCAAGTGTGGATTGGCTCCAGCACCAGCCATGATTTCTCACGGCTACTTTCATTCTGTAGTCGAAATCCTTTATCTTGAAGTTTCTCCTTTCCTTCACAGTCTTACATTGTACGTTGAAACTGAACTGTTATAGAAAAAATTTGTTCAGAATATAATTTGTTGAGTTTTTAATTATTAATAAATTTGAAGGTGCTGTTTTCTGGCCATAATCTCTTTTTTTATGTCTCCCCAAATCCACAGGCATTCTTCCTGATCTGTCCCCAGGGAGGGATGCTATTTTCTTGTAAAAATAAAATGAATGTGTGTGGTCATGGGGATGGGACTAGGGCCTCAGGCATTGCTAGGTAAGTGTGGCTCCACTGGGCTATCTCCCTAGCTCAAACCTACCCTTTAATTGATCAGTTCATTGGTGAAGCAGCGTGAGCGACTAGGTTTGAACCCACATTTTCGGGCAGGTGTATTGGTTACTTTCATATAGCTGACCACATACCCGATGGAAACAACATAAAGTATGACTTATTCTGGCACAGTGTTTCACATGGTTTGATCCATGATGGCTTTGCCCCTGGCTGGCACTTGAGCGGAACCACACAGTGAAGCTCACGGATGCCCATCACCCCAGGCAGGAAGGAGAGAGGAAGCCAGTGCTCACCCCCTTTATTTACTCTAGGTCCCTGATTCATGTTACGGTAGCGCTCATATTTAGAGTGAGTCTTTACCAACTTAATTAATTCTCTCAAGAACCACCCTTGCAGTCTCACCCAGAGGTACCCTTCAGTCTCTTAGGTGATCTTTAAAAATTATATTTCCTTGTTTATTTATTGTGTGTGAGCATATGTCCATGCTACAGCACATATATAGTGCCAGCGGACCATCTGGGTGGCCAGGTCTTCCTTTCCATCACGTGGTTCAGAGATCAAACTCGGGTCCCCAGGCTTGGTAGCAAGCACCTCTACCTGCTCTACTATCCCAAAGGCCCTCCTAGGTGATTTCTTAATGTGATCAGATTAACTATCACAATTAGCCTACACAACGAGCTCATAAAACAATTTCAGCTTCAGTTTTCTACTTGGCCAAGTAAGAATAAATTTCCACTCGGACATTTATTGTGAGACGCGAGGGAGCTGAACTGGTGATGCTTCAGCGGCATTCCCGACAGAGTTAAACACCAAATGCTTCCTAAGTTGTGTTAGCCAGGCGTGAAGGCACACACCCAGGATTCCAGCACTCGGGAGGCTAAGGTTGAAAGACTGAGTGTGCCAGACCAACCCGGGCTACACAAGTTGATACAGACTCCATTTCACCAACCCCCAAGCCAAAACAAAGCCAACAAAACCCCTAAACTGTTACCCAACAATCCCCCCACCCCCAATAAATCCCCGTGTGTTACTGAGCATCTTGGAATGGTCTCCAAGGTGAAATTCTGGAGATGACTCATTAGAGCTGGCCAAGACCACGACACCTTCAATACTTACCATCGGCAGGGCGATGAAATGAACCTTATGAATTAATCAACCACGTGGGTATCTCTTTGGGGGGGGATGGTGACCTTTTACACTTTGAGTCTCGGACACTACAGGCTATTCTTTAACCTTAACTTGTGCAGCTTTTTGGCACCGAGTAACTGCTGCAATCCTATGTGAAGATCGAGGAGGATATTTAATAAATGATGACCACTTATTAAATAGCAAGTCACATTTCTGGGTACTGGCGTAATACTGACTCCAGAAAGCTGCTGCTCTCTTTATGAGCAGAAACTGATGAGAAATTCATTTTGCAAGACCTTGCCTGATTAATTATAAACCTGACAGTTATAGGATAAAAGGAGCCCAGGCCTCTAGGGTTACCCAGGGAATAAAGGGCGGGGCAAGGCCAAACTAATTCTGATTGGGTGGCGATAACAGAATTTTGCGTGGAGGAATGAAACAGCAACCGGGTAGGGGGCGCGCCTGAGACCCGGCAAACTTGCTGCCGAGCAAATTCTGGGGTTGTAAAGGGCTTGAACTCGGCAGTGCACCCAGCGGGGGTCGAGTTCCGGTTTCTCTCATTTCGTTGCCTTAACCGCTCTGAGCTCCCTTCACCGATGAAAACCAAGACGATCAAGTCTCCCAAGTTTTTGGAAAATGACTGTATCCTAGTGTGAAAAAAACAAACAACAGGAACAACAAGATAAAGAAAAGCAAACCTAACCCACTAGTACTCCCAGTTCTAGTGCAGAGACGGGTGCAGGCAAAGCCTGCAAAGGAAGTGGCGCCACCTGACCGCACACACCTGAACCTGTGCTCCCTACCGGCACAGCTGCCAGCGCGCTCCTCTCGGCAAACCTGAGTCACCCGGGACACCGCTCGCCGGTCATTTTTCGTCGTCTTCACCTGGCTCCCAAGACCAGAAAAACTTAACCAGAGCCTGGGCTTTGCTTTCCAACCCCCGGGTTGTCTCCGCAGCTTAGGGATGGGCGGAGAAGGCGAACAGAGGGGAAAGGCCTGTTCCAAGGCGGGAAGGAAGGGCGGGCAAGTCCACTAGGCGGGCTCTAGGGGATTGCATTCCCAGTCGGGGCCGCGGGGGCGGGAGCCCAGCGGCGGGCGCTGCCCCAGGGCCGGATTCCCGCGCGGGGTGGGGCGGGGCGGCGACGGGACGGCCCCGCCCCTGGCTCCGCCCTCGCCCGGTGCCCGCACACCTGGCTCTCAGGTAGCCGGCGCCCCACGCCTCTCAGAGGCAGTGAGGGTCGGGAGTTGCCGGTCCGCTTCGGACCCCGGGGGCTGTGCTTCCGGACCACCGTGCTCGGTCAGCATGGATCCCGGAGTCGGGGACACACTGGGAGAGGGGCCGCCCGCGCCCCGGCCCCGTCGCCGGCGTTCCCTGCGCCGCCTGCTCAGCCGCTTCCTGCTAGCTCTGGGCAACCACTCCCGCTCAGGGGACTCGCCACCCAGGTCCCGGCCCCCGGCCCAGTCCGGCCCCTACGATGGCGATGGAGACGGGGGCTTCGCCTGCGCCCCGGCCCCGGCTTCGGCCGCTCCCGGGAGCCCAGGGCCGGATCGTCCTCCTGGACCCCAGCCCCAGCTGTCTGCGGGCGACGGGGCGCGGCCGCCCGGCGCTCAGGGCTTGAAGAACCACGGCAACACCTGTTTCATGAACGCCGTGGTGCAGTGTCTCAGCAACACGGACCTGCTGGCCGAGTTCCTAGCTCTGGGGCGCTACCGGGCGGCGCCGGGCCGCGCCGAGGTCACCGAGCAGCTGGCGGCGCTGGTGCGCGCGCTCTGGACGCGCGAATACACGCCCCAACTTTCCGCTGAGTTCAAGGTAGGCAGCGCCAGCAGCGCCGGCGTTCCGCAGCCTCCACCGATCCTTATGGTTTCGGTTCCTGAAAAGCGTGTGAACCACCAAGCCGAGCCGGGTTCCCTGGCAGGTGGGAGGTGGGGGCGCTCTCTGTATATACCACTTAGCTAGTCCAGCCACCGGTTATCGCCTTTGTTTTGAGGTGACGTGTTAACATTGTCACTTGCAAATGCTTTCTTTTAGAATTAGTTTCTCCCTGGTATTTTGAGCTGGGGTGGAGAGAGCTGGCAGCCTTAAGTTTATCCAGCAGTTTTGTGTTTAGCAAGCAGTTGTTGAAGGAGTGTGGATTTGCGGGACACGGTGAGTTAGAGCTTCAGATCTGGAGGGGTGCAGAGTGGGAAGTTTTGAAGGCCAAGGTTTGGGGAAGGAGGTGATACAGGCGAGGAGAACAATGTTGAGAAAGACATAGACCAAGATCTAGGGAAAATCCAGGCAGAGTGATCAGTAAGTAGAAAGGGCATAGGCCTGAAGGTGATGCGTGTTGAAGGCAGGCGAGGGTCCTCAGATCATGTATGACCTTGGACACCGTGGCTTTGGGTTATTTAAGCCCCTTAGCTGCCGAGAACCAGTGGGTCAGGTACTTTGACAAGTGGTGGGGGAGGGAGGCAGCGAGATTGCTAATTTAGAGATGATGTCCCTTAATTTAATTCATATTAAATTCTGACTGTCTGTGAGCATTTGTTATCCGCAAGGTTACAGCTGGGGATGCTGTGAGGGCATGAGAATGGGTTAAAGTACAAAAGTCGGATGAAAGCGTTCCTGATAATTGATGCGCAGGGCTTGCTTCCTGCCGTAAAACCGCAGCTCTGGACCGAGAGCTGAAGCATCCCGAGGACTAGTGATTGTTATTGAGGGGAGGGCAAGCATGACTGTCAGTGTTCATTCCATAAACATCTTGAGTTTCAGTCGGAGAAAGCAGCCTTTGTTGTGTCAAGGGCTAGGATGCTAGCCACTGCCTTCCTCTCCCACCTCCATTCCTGGAGAAGCACCATGTTGCAGTAGTCACACGACGTCTTTAGTGTCGCTTTTAGGCCACAGTTGCTTTTCAAATGTAGTAGTAGAGTAGTATAGTGGCCTTGTGGGCAGTGACTCAGTGCTTGACAGAGCGCTTGGTCACGCAGGCTTTGAGGATATGAGTTCTGGCTCCAGAACCCAGGTAAAAAGGAAAAAGGTCAAGTGACCCAGTGCAGACCTATCATTTCCCTGAGGGCCTGTTGCAGAGCAGGTGGATCCCTAGGGCTTTCTGGCTAGACAGTCTAACTAATTTGTGAGCTTCTAGATTCAGTGATAGATCCTGTCTGAAAAAAAGCCGCGAGGAACACACTTGTTTGGTGCTCATATACGCTTGAATGCACTGGTGGGCACACACACACAGAGAAAGAGCAAGGTCTCTGAGGCTTTATGATTTTTATGCAGATGAATCCTTCTTCATCTGTAAAATCGAACTGTATGACCATTACTTCATTATAAGGTAGTTGTGTTAAGTGAGCTATATATAGAGCACCGAGAACATGCCTGGTTCCTGGGGAATGTTTATTCTGGAATTACACTTCCTTCCTGCAGAGAACCCTGGAGCAGGAAGGGAGGCGATCTTTGAGTAAGCTTGCCTTCACCAGATGTGTTCCCACCCCATTGCTACAGCAGTGAGAGTGGCAAGCGGCTTGGAAGAATGCTCCCATTTGTAATCAGGGCCAGTGACTCACCAGGAATCCCTCTCTTCTGCTGTCTGTATCCCCAGGCCCTGGGAGCTCCCAGTGCCTTGGGAGAACTGAATGATAACCAAGTTGCTAATGAAGGGGATGTAATCTGGGGTTCCCTTGGGACTTTCAGGTGACCAGATTTGGAAGGTAGAGTAGATTTTAGAATCCTGACTCCTAAATATTAGGGATGGAAATCTTGGTGGGCTCATATGGGTGCTGAAACTTTCACCTAGTCAACACGTGCTTATTGAACGTGGAGACATTCTATCGGGAACAGGGACTGTGTAATGAGTGGCCAGTGCAAACCCAGATCCTGGGACCGAGGGCCAAGTCTGAGTCCAAATCTGAGCATACTCCCCAGAAGTTTACTCTCTAGAGGAGAAATGGGTGTCGACTCGGGACATGCAGGCCCTCAATTAGTACTGCTGATAAGATGAAAGGAGAAGCACAAGGTGCTCTGGATGTGTGGCAAGGGGGTATGATTTGTTTGGAGGAGCAGTTCAGCCTTCCCTGGTGAGGTCCCTTTGCCCTGAGTTGGGTTATGAAAGAGGAAGTGTCAGCTAAGGACATGGAAGATGGGAGATAGTGACTGCAGGCCTGGGAAGGAAGATGACAGCCCAGGAGAGGGGTGGAGCAGGAGTGGACCGAAGACCCAGAATCCTTTTGACAGGTTCATCTATGAAGGCTCGTGTAGCGGAGGAGGAGAGTGGAGAATTAAGAGATTTGATCTTGTTAAGGAGATGGACTTTAAAGATGATTAACTTACTTCAGACCCATGAGGGGCCCAGCACGTGGGGCTTGACCCTAGTTAGCTAGCTTCAGATCCAGGGAGAGTCCAGCTAGCTTCAGATCCAGGGAGAGTCCTGCATGTGGGGCTTGACCCCGCACCGACAAATAGGATGGGTTTACAGTATTCTCCCTTCTTGAGCCCAGAGTCACCAGTTTCCCACACATAGCAGGACCAAGTTTTGTTTCAACAGAAAATGGATTAAATACACTTTTAAAATCCTCTCGTTATCTATAATTATTTTCTAATGATATAGTTAAGTATGTGTATTGCAAAAGAATTAGAAAGTATAAGAAGAACCTGTAACTCTCCAGAATCATAATATAAACCATTGTAAACTTACTGGTATGTTGTAAACAATCAGAAATTCTAGTTCTGACTGGGCAGTGCTGCTTGCACACCTTTAATCCCAGCATTTAGCAGGCAAAAGCAGGTAGATCTCTGTGAGTTCAATGCCAGCCTGGTCTACAAAGTGAGTTCTAGGACAACAGGGAATGTTACACAGAGAAACCCTGTCTCAAAAACAAACAAACAAAAACAAAACTCAAAACAAAAAACAGCCCTCCCCCACCCCAATAAAGAAATTCTAGTTCTGCATTCTGCTTGTTTGTTTTTTGAGCTAGGGCTACGTTGACTAGCTAGCCTGGAACTTGCTCTGTAGACTAGGCTGGCCTTGAACTGATCTACCTGACTCTGCAACCAAGTGCTAGGTGCACACTCCTCTACACCCTGTTGTATTTTTTTCTTTCTTTTTAATAATGTAAGTATTATTACAAGACCTTTTGGCATTAGAATAATGTTCAGAACTTGACTTTTAATAATTGAATATATCATCAGATGGGCCAATCCTTTGTGGAGACACTGTTGCTCTATTGCGTTTTCCAGTGAGCACATTGTAGTGAAAATGCCTGTATTTTTCTAACTTACTTTATTTAAAAATTATATTTCTTTCCTTTTATGTAAATGGGTCCTTTGCCTGCATGTTTGTCTGTGTGACACATGGCACCCAAGAGGGCCTTGAATCCCTGAGAATGGAGTTACAGATGGTTGTGAGCTATTATCTGGGTGCTGGGAATCAAACCCGAGTTCTGGAAGTCAGTCAATGCTCTTAACAACTGAGCCATCTCCAGCCCCAATTTCCCTGTATATAAGTCATTGTTCTCAGCTCTGATTATTTCCAAATATATAATTCCATGAGTGGAATCGTGTTTTTGAAACAAAAGGAACAACTGTTTTAATGATTTTCTGGTTTTACTTTTAAAGTAAAACCTTTGGGAGGTGTAAGTTATAGAGTGAGATGCATCCATTTCAAGTGCTGAATTAGTTTTAGGAAGTGCAGGCACCTGGGTAGTCATCATCCCATCTTAAATGTGTACCCTCCATCCCTCCCTTCCATTTTTCTTTAACTTTTTTAAGACAGGACCTCACTATGTAGCTGTGGTTGGCTTCAAACTCACAGAAACAGTCTGCCTCTGCCTCCCGAGTGTTGGGATTAAAAGCGTGTGCCTCCAGACCTGGCACCTTTATTTTTTTCTTCCTAAATCAACTCCACTGGGTTTGATTATTGTTCTTTTTTTATTATTATTTACAATCCTCATCGGTTATTTCTTTCCAAACAATAATGTCAGGTTGCATATACACTTTTAAGAACTCTCCGGGAGCAGATTGGGTGTTCTTGTCTCATGAGCCCACTGGCCCTGGTTTTATAAGACTTAACAATTGGCAAGAGAAACTCTGTGTCAATAGTGCATAGCACTATGCTTTGAGGTGTGTACACAGGGTAAGATGGTAAACCCAGAATAATTACATAATCACCAACATCAGGTACTTAGCCCCTTTTCGAGGTGAGAACACATAAGTCAGTTCTCTTTGCGGTCCCAAATCTCCAGCACCTCATTACCCTTACTGTGAGCAGGCTTGGTAATGGACCTGACTTACTGGATGGAAAAACCGGCTTTACCTTTAATCTTCAATTAGGAGTGAGGTGGAAGTACTTCGCGTGTTTCTTGTCTAGGTTCTTCTACTGTTTGTGTATCCATCCGGCTTTGTTCTTAATGTTCCGTCTGCTTCCCTGTGTTCTCAGTATTCTCTACAAATGTGTTATACAAATTGTTTCTTTTTCTCCTACCCCAGTGCTAGAAGCTTTAGATTTGTTTATGCTATGTCTTTTTGTAAAAATACTTATTTTTAACAGAGTCTTACTGTGTGGCCCTGACTGGTCTGGAACTCAGGGTTCTCCTGTCTCAGTCTCCTGCATGCTGGGACCACAGGCATGCACCACCACACCCAGCTCCCTCAGCCTTTTTGATATGTCTTCTATTTTGTGGCATTCTAGTTTTTCTATGGTTGTACTAAGAGTTTCAGCCATCTGGAATTTCTCTTAGCTTAAAATCAAATTTAGATATACTTGTGCTTTAAATCAAATTTAGATATACAACCATGTACTAGAGGCATTTTCTTTTATTTATTTTAACTTTTTAAGTTTTCTGTCTTTTACTGATTTGCGACTGGCGTCTGACTCACTCAGTAGACAAGGATGACCTTGAACTTCTGATGTTCCTGTAGAGGCTCCTCTTTCTTGAAACAAAGATTCATTCTTTTTCTTTTTCTTTTCCCCTCCCTTGGTGCTACGGATTAAACTCAGGGCCCCTCACACACTAGGAAGCACTTTACTAAATACTGAGCTGTATCCCCAGTCCTTTCACTTTTGTTTTGGTAGTCATGGACTAAACAGTAAGAGGAGAAATAGAAACAGTAAAAACTATTGGGCAGAAAAAAATCTGGCTGGAACCATTAAATAACTAGAAGAAATGTTGAAAAATCACCAGTATTTGGGAGAGAACACACACTCTCTCACACACTTATACACACACACTCTCTTCCATACACTAACAGTCTTACACACATACTCACCCTCTTATATACACACTCACGCACACACTCACATGCACACAGCGGACCAAGCTGTGCTGTGCTGCAGGATAGACATACCGAATACCATTCTCATCTTTTGTGTGTTTTTGCTCCTGCGCCATCTTGTGGTGCTGGGGATCCAACGCTGGGTCTTTCACAGGCTAGGCAAACTTTTCACATTGAGCCACACCCCCAACCCTTGGTTTCTTGGTGAAAAGGTCTTGTTGTATAGCCTAGGCCAGCCTGGAATTTAAGATCTTCCTGGCTTAGCCTTTCAGGGCCCTGGGTACAAACGTGAGGCTCCACAGCTAACTTTCTCATGGATACTTTTGGTCCACAGAAATATCCTTGCTTGTGTCTCTTATCTCTCCAAGTTACGTTCTCCAAAGTGAAATTACTGTGCATATACAGAGAGACTTTACTTTTTTAAATTTGATTTTTAATTATCATTAATTGTGTGTGGGTTATACACACACATGCCTGGGAGTGCCAGCCTGCCACAGAACTTGCTTGAGGATTAAAAGATAACTTGCAAGTTCTCTTCATCCACCACAGGTCTTGGGGACTGAGTTCCAGCTGTCGTGATTGGCAGTAAGTGCGTTTATCCACTGAGCCAGGTCCCCAGCCCTACACAGTTTTGTTGTTAGGATCCCATCTTACCTGTCTTCTTGAAGTTGTCAAATTCTTTGTGAGGCTTTGGTTATGATGTAGCCAGGCTAAGAGGGAGAGACTTCACAGTGACCCGAAGCAGACGGAACGCCTGTGAGAGGCTAGACAGAAGTGCTGGTCTAGACCATAGATGCCGAAAAGTTTGGGGCACCTGAGTGGCTTGCTTACTGGGGGCTTTGAAACAGGGAGGTAGTAGACTTGGTGATACATGTCTGTAATCTTGGTGTGAGGGAGGCAGAGACAGGCGGGTCAGAAGTTCAAGGTCATTCTCAAATACAGAGTTTGAGCTTTGGACTACAGGGCTATAGGAGATCTTGGTGGTAGTGAGGAAGGAGGAGAGAAGAGAGAGAGACTAGAGAAAGATATTAGGAAACAATGAAGGAGTTTGAGCTATTTTGTAGGTTAAGGAAGGGTTTGCTACAGTGGCTGGGCTGCGGGAAGATTAGTCTGGTTTCTTATGAACCTATGGACTAGGGAAGGGCTGTGGTTCCTGCTGAGATGTGCGCCAATCATCCTACACTGTGAGTTCTGACTATTTCTGTTCACCTAGATGAGAAGAGCTATCCTGCTTCGTTGTAGGGGAGAGGCAGAAGCATGCATGCGTGTGTGTGTGTGTGTGTGTGTGTGTGTGTGTGTGTGTGTGTGTGTAAATCCAATGGCATCAATGCTAAGAGAAAGGACTGATTTTAGAGATTCAGAGTTGAGGGACTGGCTGCACAACAGGAAGAAGGTCAGTATTGTGAGGCAGCTTTGTGAGTGGCTTAAGGGTAGGGTAGGGACACCCTGTTAATAGTATCTACAGATAAACAATGAGTTACTTTTTAGTACAGTGTCTCCTTTCTTTTCTTCCTCTTCCTGTCGTTGTGGGGACTGAACCTAGAACTTTGTGTATTCCAGGCGAGCATGCTACCACTGACCCACAGTGCCAGCCAATATGCTTTCAGTTTTGTTTGCTAAGTCAGGCAGCCCTACCTGTGTGGGTGGTTCAGCTACAGAGAAGCTCAGGGGAGACGCCAACTGAAGTGATCAGAGTGAAGCCCTACTGCCGGCATGTTGGTGAGGGAGCTACACATGTGTGCATTTTACAGCTGGCATGTTGGTGAGGGAGCTACACACGTGTGTATTTTGCAGCTGGCATGTTGGTGAGGGAGCTATACACGTGCGTTTTACAGCTGGAATGTTGATGGGGGATCTACACACATGTGTTTTACAGCTGGCATGTTGGTGAGGGATCTACACACATGTATTTTACAGCCGGCATGTTGGTGAGGGAGCTACACACGTGTGCATTTCAGGAAGTCAGTTTTGCCGTCAGTATGGTTGTTAGCAAAGAGAGGGGAAACCTTGAGAATTAGTGCTGTCAGCTCAGAAGAGTAGAGTGAGAAGGGCGTTTCCCTGTGACCTGTGAGGGAGTGTGGAAGTGGAATGATGGAGGAAGGCCAGTGGTGCATGGTGTCCCCATGATCAGAGGACAGGGCTTCAGGGACAATAGATGATCGATCGATGTTAACAAAGTATTTAGCTAAGAGCCTGGAGAGATGGCTTAATAAAGTGCTTGGCACGTGAGTGCAAGACCTGAATTTAGATCACCAGCCCTCGCATGCATGCACGTGCGCACAAGCACACACACACATAAACACACACAATTTTATAGAGAGCCTCATGGTTCTTCAAGGTCTGGAACTGCCTTCTTTTCAGAGGACCCATTTGCTAGCTGGGGGTAGGGAAGAATATTTCTACCTATGTTGTTTCCAAGTTGTTATTTCAGGTCAAGGCTGCATGATGATCACTTGATAGCTTGGTGTTTACAGACCTTCCTTCGTTTGTGTCAAGGCCCAAGGTGACTTTTGTCTTGATTTCCTTTCAGAATGCCGTTTCCAAGTATGGCTCTCAGTTCCAAGGCAACTCCCAGCACGATGCCCTGGAGTTCCTGCTCTGGCTGCTGGACCGTGTCCATGAGGACTTGGAGGGCTCGGCTCCTGGACTGGCCTCTGAGCAGGTGAGCCGCTCTCTAAAGAACATGTGTGTTCATCTTCCTTCTCCCTGTGGTCATTTACTCAGCTCTTTAGATTCCAGTGTATTCTGGTCATAGTGTGCGCCTTCTGGACTTGCTCTCTTTAGCTCTTGCTGGTTTTAGATAGGCATTCCTACCCATTGCAGTATTTCTTGTCTTCCCTAATCCTAGTGGTAAGCTTGAATAGGACTTCATTATGCCTCTTAATTTGGAAAACATTTTCTCTGTATGTGCGTGCAGGTGCAGGTGCAGGTGCAGGTGCAGAGGCTGGTGCCAAGTGTCTTCTTGGGTCATGCACCACTGGATTTTTTGAGACAGGATCTCTCGATAAACTGGGAGCTTGCTGATTTGGCTAAACTGTCCGGGCAACAAGCCCCAGGGACCCTCCAGCTGATCCTTTCCCTGTGCTGAGATTGCAAGGGCACATTGCCACGCCTAGCTCCTACCTGGGGACTTGAATTCACTTCCTTATGCTTGTGTGGCAGACTCTTTTCTAGTGGAGGCATCTCCCAAGCCCCACCCCCTCAATATTTTCCTTAATTTTTTTTCCCTGCCTATTCTATGCATTTCTCTGAGCATCTGGATCCATGAGAGTTCTTCTTTGTTATTTTGAGGCAGTTCTAATTCAATCAACTCTACTATTGCTTTCTTGGTTAATGTATTTCACAGAGCAGGTACTTTTTTTCCTTAAGACATGGGTGTGTAATTTCTGATTTTGATGAACCCTCAGGTCTTGGGACAAAGAAAGCATTATAGTGCTGTGGGTTTGTTTCTGTTGCTGTTGGCTTTTGTTGTGTTTTGTTTAGATGGAGTTTTGCTGTATAGCTCTGGCTTTAACTTGGGGCTCTCCTCCTAGCTCACTCTGTCCCTGTAAGTGCTGGGGGTTGGAACTTGGTCATGTGTAATCCAAGCTGGTTTTAAACTCTTAAACTCAAACTCCCCTTGCCTCTGCTTCTCTAAGTTCTGGGATGACAGCTGTGCGCCACCACACCCGACCACACTGTAATACTTTGTAACAGTTAATTGTCACATCCAACTATGTTCTTTATGAGCTTTCCTAAATTAAGGCCAATAGTATCTCATACTTTATTATGACCTCTTTATTGCTCAAGGAAAAGTGAATGAAATTACATTTTAAGTGGGCCAAGTTATAGTAGCCAGATCCTCAAATAGTAGGTAACCTGTGCACCTTGTAATTAGCTGGAAAGTAACACATTTTTGGTGGGTTTCACAGAAAAATTCAGGCCTAGCTCCCAGAACTGCTTCATCAGTTTTTTTTTGCTTGCTCTTCCCCCATTCCCCACCCCTCCCCCACCCCACTCCCCACCCCACCCCACAGTACTGAGAATTGAACTTCAGCCTCAGGCCTGCTGGGCAAGTGTTCTACCACTGGTGCTACATCCTCAGCCCTTCTGTTTTGTTTTATTTCCGGACACCTGATTTCCCATCCTTCTCACGAACCCACTAACAATAGGCAACAAACCCCTTGGGAAGTCAGACTTGATGGTGCACGTCTATAATCCCAGCACAAACAGTTAACGGAGGGTTGGTCATGAGGCTGGAGAGATGTTTCAATGATTAAGATTCAGTACTGCTCTGCCAGTGGACAGGAGTTCAGTTCTCACAGCAGACAACTCACAAATGCCTGTAAACCAGCTCCAAGGGATCTGTCTCTTCCTCCTGACCTCTGGGCACCTAAGCATATATGCACACAGACAGACAGCACAGAGGCATAAGTAAAATTAATCATAAACAAAGGGGAGGAGATTAATCAGGATTCTAGCCCAAGAGACTCTGGCTTGAAAGCCTATTTTCTTGTTTTAAAAGCAACCACTCCAATGATTGGAGGACACCAGAAAAACAAAGCCAGTGGTCACCCTAACAAAGTTCCAAGTAGAAGCCAGTATGGTGATGTACGTATTAAACCCCAGCACTTAGGAGGCAAAGGCAGGTGGATCTCTGTGAGTTAAAAGCCAGCCTGGTCTACATATTGAGTTTCAGGCTGACCAAACAGCAAAAACCCCATGAACCACACACCAATATGGTGCTGTTTCACGGTTGGGAGGGGAATGGGTGATTTTTTTCCCCCTTTTATTTATAGTCATTTTTCCATGGATCTTTTTCAGATCTTTTTGTTTTATGTGATAGAAATTTAACTTCATCTGGCTAAAGGAAAGGGCATTTGTTGTCTTTTATAACCTGCAATTCTGGTTGAAGCAGCTTTGGGTGGGAATGCATCCAAGGTCCCAGGTGATGTCACCGTGTCTCTGACTCTGTCTCTTCATTCTCTTTCTGGCTCTGCCCACGTGGGTAGCAAGAGGGCCTTCTGCATTGCTCATAGAGTCTCCAGAACCGGCATACCAGAGCAAACACTGATCGTCCTAGCGCTGTTGGCGTGCTCATTCCTGGGCTTGTGCTCAGAAGAGTGGAACAGTCTGATTGGACTCCCCAGAGTCAGAAGCCTGTGGGAGAGCATGTGCTAAGGGAGGCTTTTACAGAGGCAGAATTAATTGCAGATGTATGTTGTCTACTTCTGTGCCTTCCATAAATTTAAAGAACACATTTTCAAACACGCACACAATACCATTACTAAGTATTCTATATTGTATATCTAATTTGACAGTTTTCATTACCTGGCATATAGTAGATACTCAGTAAACTTATTAAATGATTGTCTTATTTTAATGTGCATAATGATAATTCGTATTCTATAGTTAGTGGAAACATACGTTAGACATTTCCCAGGGTCACTCACTCTTTGATAGTCTCGTGTAGCTTAGACTGAACTTGAGCTAAGAATGGTTTTGAACACTTGCTCTTCTTGCTTCTACCTCTCAAGTGCTAGGATTATGGGTGTACACCATCGTGCCCCGGGGGAGGGGGGATCATCGTCTTCTACCTGGTAGAAGAGGACTGAGTCTGGCTTCCTCTATCTCAAATCCAGTGTGTTGAACCTCCTCTTTTGGAAACCTCTGTGTCTTCTCAGTTACCTAGTAGAGGAGAGATATGAGATATGTACAGGTGTCTCCACTCCCTCTTGCTGTGTAAGCCAGGACTGTTCTCCTGTCCTTTCTCCTTATATGCCAGGGAGTAGATGGGAGACAGCTGTGTCAGTTTCCTGTGGCTGTCACACATGGCTGTGATAACCAGCTTAAGAGGAAGACATGTTTCCATTGGCTCTGGGGGTTTTCAGTCTGGATTTGGGCTGTGGGGAGCACTTCATGGTGGGGGCACATGAAGAGCTGTTTATCCCTTGTTGGCTGAGGAGGGCTGGATTCCTACAGTTCCTGTCCAGGGCATGCCCACAGTGACCTAGGACTTCCCACCAGACCCTGCCTCTTAAAGGTTCTACCAACTCCTAATAGTGAAAGCCTGGGACCATGCCTTAACACATGGGCCTTTGAGGGACATTCCAGATCCAGACTTCAGCAGCAGCCTTCCAAATTGCCTTTCACTCTTCCTCTCTATTCCTTTAATAGCAAGAAAAAAAATCATTTGGCTTAAGGGCACAGGGTAAGCGATGTATATCCAGGTCACATGGCTAGGAAACGGGTGAGCCTGTACACAAATAAGGAAATCCCACTCTATATCAGACTTTCTGAATCTGAGCACTCTTGACATCTGGGGCTGGATAATTTTCCCTTTGCAGGGCTGACTTGTGTCTTTGTAGCCAGTTGCCAGGGTCAGTACTGACTTGTACTGCTAAATGTATGTGCAAACATTGCCAAATGTCCCCGAAGTGGGGACCCAAACCACTCTTTAGTTGAGAAGCCCTGCTCTAAAATCTTTGTTCCCTATGAATATGTGCCACCCCCAAACTGTTCTTTGAGACATTTGAATTTATTTACGTCATAAGGGTCTGCCAGCCATTCTTCATAATTTCAAGATACAGGAAAAGTAGCCATGATTAAAAGTCTTTCAGCTAGCTTCTTTCCCTCCCTCCCTCCCTTCTCTCTTTCTTTTGGGCTGGGGGTGGATCCCAGGACCTTGTGCTTGCTAGGCAGGTGTTTACCCCTCAAGCGACACTCCAGGGCCCCAGCCTCCAGTATTGTCCTCCATGGCATTCTCCACACAGAAGCCAGATCTCTTCCGAAAGGGAACAAGATGATGTCACCTCCTGTTTGCCTTGCTCTGGTGGCTTTCCAAAGACCTGGAACCAAATCTTCCCTGCCTGGGGCTGCCAACCACTCAGTCTGAGTTCAGGTTCCTCTCCTCGCTCCCTGTCCTCACCCTATCAGCTTTCTGTCCCTCTGTGGAACAGGTGTGTTAGGAGCGGGACATCCCTGGGCAAGGTCTGGAGGTGACTGTTGGCCCGAGCAAGGGACTTACTCAGCCTCTCTCTGACTCGGTGACACCAACAGTGTCGCTTTCTCGGCCCCCCTGAAGCTACTTCTGGAAGGGGGGCTGCTTCGTGGCTGGGCCGTGTATCCTGGAGGCAGTGGGCAGAGCCTCTCGGTTATTTAGCAGAAAACTTCATTTTCCCTTTCAATAAAGAAAGCTCCTGCCCTCCGTGTAACTCTGAGTGATTTTCCCTTATGAAGGTCGTTCTGTACTGAGGACATAGGAAAGCTTGTAACGAGATTTGTTTGTAATGGGGATAGAAAACGCAAGGGCCACTCTCTTTTCCATCACTTTAACGATTCTCAAATACTTCATCCTGCAAAGGCTGTATTTTCACTGCCCTCCAAATGCCAACTCACAAACAATCTTTTTGATAGTTTTCTAGAAAGTGCTACTTTTGCAGAACAAAGGTGGGAATGAGTCTAAGGAGAGAAACAGCAGGCATGTATCAAGAACCTATTGTGTTCCCCCCTCTCCTTCCTTATTTTCTGAGACAGAGTTTCTTTCTGTAGCTTATCCTAACCTCAAACTCACACTGTAGCCCAGACTGGCCTCAAAATTCAAAATGAGCACAAAGGTCCTTTCGACCAATGATCTTCCCGTGTCAGCCCCCAAGTGATGGGATTACCGGTGTGAGCCTCCATGGCTGGTGTGTACCTCATCTCTTGATTTGGACCACAGTGGCATGCTAGGGGCCCCGAAGCTCTGAGGGCAGCAAGGTTTGCTCACCTGCGGTCCAGATTCACATTCCGCCGACCTCACAGTCAATGTTTCGTAAATGATGTCCTACTGCCTCTCCTCCTGTCTTGCTCAGCCCACGTGACCCCCATCTACAGTCATGCCCAGTGTCTCAGCTTGACATTTCTCTCTCGAACTCTCCTGTGTAGTAAGTTCCTGGTTGCACGGAACTTAAGCCTCTCTAGGAGGGGAACGTGCATGGTCAGCTAGGGAGAAGTCCACAGGATTAAATGGGAAAACTTTTCTAGAATGAGATAGCTTTGCTTTAACAAGGGACCTGATGGCAGGAACTTTCGTGTCTAGTCGTGGCAGCTAGAGTCCGTGTTTTTAGCTTTGGTCACGCTGCTCAGGTCCTGGCAGGGACATCTCAGTGCAGTTTGGGTCATGGACCTGTCTCTTAGTAGGGAATTAAGCTTTTCCTGGGGAGGCGTAAACAAATATCCCTTTAGCCCAGCCAGGGCACCAATGGCCAACCAAATTGACCATTCCATCCAAGTCTAGCTTGGTGACCCAATGAGTTTATTGGGCTCAATTAGAGGAGCATGAGTGAGGGGCCTAGAGATGTGTGCGTGACCTCAGAAGAGCTGTTATCACTAACGGGTCCTTCCCAGTGTGGGTGGTGACCTCCCACAGCTGCACACATGGAGTCCCCTGCTTTTTAGTCAGTCTTCCAGCTCCTCTATACTCTAGAACTGCCTGAGACCACTCGCAGCTGGGTTGGGATTACAGCCAGTTGACGGGACATAGGAAGTGCGGCCAGAATCTCAGTGAGGGCCTAATGACCCTTTCCAGGTTCTCTTTTTATGAGGGAGCAGCAGCAAGCTGGGGGTGTGGAGAGTCCTGTGTGGGTAGTCCCAGCTGTGCTCCACTCAGAGGACAACATTCCACATATTCTCACCCACGGACTGGACGCAGGGGCTCACAAAGGGTAAATCTTGGGGAGCCAGAACATCCCTGTGTCCACACAATGCAAGTTCACACCTCTCGGTCCTTGCAAATATCTGCCACTCAGTGTAGTCGGTTGTCTTTTACTCTAGCCCCACGTTGGAACACCAAAATGGTGTTGTTTTCCTCTTTCTACTCTTTTGGCTTTTTTGAGGGGGGCCCACCACCCAGCTCCCAAATAAATCACACACAGAGACTTATTATTATTTATAAATGCCTGGCTTTATCTTGTCTTCTTTCTTGCCAGCTTTTCTTAAATTATCCTGACTACCTTTGCCTCTGGACTTTATCCGTCTCTTCCGTCTATATATCTTATTTTCACTCTTACTCTGTGGGTGGCTGACCCTGACATCCTCCTCTTCTCGTTTCTCCTTCTATTTATCCTCTATGCCTGCTAGCCCCGCCTATCTTTGCTCCTGCCTTGTTATTGGCCGATCAGTTTTTTAGTAGACCATCAGGTATTTTAGACAGGCAAAGTAACACAGCTTCACAGAGTTAAACAAATGCAGCATAAACCAAAGCAACACAGCTTCACATCATCAAACAAATGTTTTACAGCATAAACAAAAGTAACACACCCTAAAATAATGTTCTACAGCAATTCTACTTCTCTGTTTGGCTGTTGAGACACCCTTGAACTTGGTATGTCTTTCTCCAGCCCCCATCTCCTTTGACTTCTGTTAATGGAACCCGTGTCCAGCCACCCCTGAGTGGCGACCATGAATTTGGTGTTTTTATCCCTTTCTTTCCTCTCCCTGGTTCTGCTGAACTAAGAGCTCCTCACGCAGGATGTCTTGATTTTCCCCTCCCACCTCTTTTCATCTTCATGACTTCTACTCAGGTCACTCGCTTGTTACTTGGACACTTAAATCTTCTGATGTCCTTCTTTTCCTAGGAATGGCTGTTGAGTTAAAGCATCCCTGTAAGCATGTGGTTAACAAACAGATACCCAGCCTGGCACATACTGAGTACTCTACAGGTGGTGGGTGTTACATATTGGAATGGCTGATAGTTTTGTCTGTCTGTCTATCTATCTATCTATTTATCTATCTATCTATCTATCTATCTATCTATCTATCTATCTATCTATCTACCTATGCTGAATAGTTTTATGTCAACACAAACTAGAGGTGTCTGAGAGGAGAGGACCTCAACTGAGAAATCGTCTCTGTAAGATCATGTAACATGAGGGCCGGCTTGTTGGGGTTTCCGTCCCGCCCGGTACCCCAACAGCCGGCAAATCCCAAAGAGAAATTACACACAGGACTCCATAAGGTTATAAACTGATTGGCCCATTTGGTCAGGCTACTTATTAGCTCTTATAACATATATTACCCCATTATCCTTATCTATTTTAGCCACATGGGCTCAGTACCTTTCTCAGTGTGACAGCTTACATGTTGCCTCTTCGGTGGTCTGTGCAGGAGTGGCTGAGAGAGAGCTTCTGCTTCCAGAATACTCCCAGTCTCTTTGCTCCACCCCTACTTCCTGTCTGGCTTTCCCGCCTATACTGCCTGCCTGGCCAATCAGCGTTTTATTAAAATATGATTGACAGAATACAGATAATTCTCCCGCACCAAGATCAGGCTTTGGGCAAGTACATAGAGTAGTTTTTTAATGATTGATGGGAAAGGGCCTAGCCCATTATGGGTAGTGCCACCTCTTGACTGGTGGTCCTGGGTGCTATAAGAAAGCAGGCTGAGCAAGCCACGAGGAGCAAGCCAGTAAGCAGTACCCCTTATGACCTCTGTACCAGCTCCTACCTCAAGGTTCCTACAAGGTTCCTGCCTTGGCTTCCCTCAGTGGACTGTGACTTTGGCTATGTAAAGTGAATAAACCCTTTCCTTCCCAAGTTGCTTTTGGTCATGGTGTTTCATCACAGCAGCAGTAACCCTGACTAACACACTATCTATGGATGACTCTGACTCCCCAAGACATGCCTTCTCTCAGATGGGTGCTATCATGACTCCCACATTGGAATTAGGAAACTGTTCCCATGCTGGAGACTTAATCCCCGCACTTGTGTGCTGATGGTATTTTGCAGTGCTGGGAATGGATCCCAGGGCCTCACACATGCTAGGGAGTAAGCAGCTCCCTACCAGTCAGCTCCAGCCTCAGTCCTGCTAATGGTATTTGGAAATAAGCCAGGCCCTCTGGAGAATAGCTGAGACAGATGAGATCATGAGAGTGGGGTGTGCCCATGATGGGATTGTTGGCTACGTAAGACCAGGAAGAGATGTCTGCTTTGTTGGGAGCCCCAAGGCCCTTGCCAGGTGCTGAGAAGATGCAGTGCTATCTTCTAACCTGTAGAATTACAAGTTAAACCAGCCTTTCTCAGTATGACCAGAGTAGCGGTGCATGCCTGTAATCCCAGTGTTTGAGAGGTAAAGGCAGAAAATCAGGGGTCTTAAAGTTGATCACGGGTCCAGAGTGAGTTTGAGGCTAACCAGAGCTACACAAGATCCTGCCTGAACCCTCTATCCCCCCACATGAGACCCTCCCCAAACACACAAACAATGACAACACAAAACAAGAGAATAAATTACTCAGTTGGGGTATTTCATTATAGCAACAGAAAATGGACTGAGATTAAAACCTACAAAGCAAGTAAATTATTTAACTGGGTTAGAAAAGTTGACTGTATTAACCACGTGTGTTATCACTGTTAAAAAAATGCTCAACAGAAATAATTTAAGAGACTAAAGATTGCTCATGGTGACACAGAAGCAAAGAGAATGTGTCCAAGGTCCCCAAATGCCAAGAATCGGTCTGGGAGATAGATATTCACATAACACACAGAGGTGTGCACAGTCTTACACTGTAGTTTTGTGTTGGAGGTGTTTTGAAAAACATGCCTAGTTGGAGAGGAAGCTCAGTGGTAGAGTGCTTGCCTAGTATGTGTGAGGCCCTGGATGCAATACCCAGAACTCCAAGGATGGGAGTGGGAAGGGAAACATGTCTAAAATGACTCCTCAGGGTAGTGAGGATAAAAAAAATGAGAAATTGAGATACAGATGTAATTGGCAGGCAAATTATATGTCTGGTCTTACATGGATGCTCAGATATTTACTCAACAGCTTTGTATTTTGAGGTACTGTGACTGGAACGGCCCCCTGGACTGCCCTACCCAGCAGCATGAATCCTGTGTAGCAATTATGTCCTGGTGTGGAGTAGGCTGAGAGTAATGGTAGCTAGGGAACTAGGGGAAGCTGAAGCCGTTAGTACTGGGAGTGAGTCTTCCAGAGGAGACTGGGGATATTAGTGTGGACCAGAGCCCTGAGGGAGGAGAGGTGAAAGATGACCCAGAAAGATAAATTAAGGATGCAGGGATTTGGATCTGATGTTTGCAGATGTGATTAAGAGTGTTGAATTAGGGTAATTAACTTGGATTATCCAGGTGGTCCCTTAGCACAATATTGAGTGTTGTTATAACAGAGGTAGAGGGAGTTTGGAGACCTCAGAGGACAAAACAGCAGAAATATAGAGCAGAGAGAGATTTGAAGATGCTGGCCCCGAGGACAGTATGGTGTGGCCACAGGATAAGCAATTCCAACAGCACTGAATCTGGAAGAGGCTAAGAGAAGATTCCTGCCTAGAATCTCTGGAGGGGGTGGCACCTGTCAACACCTTCGTTTTAGACTATTGATACTGAAATTGGATGTCTCCAGGTCCCTCACAGGACATAGGTGAAGAGCCCTGCCACCAACCCCAGGGCAGAGTCGGACCTGGGTGTGTGTGTGAGCTCTCACTATGCCCATCTTTCAGTTCTGCTTTCAGCACATGTATCTACCCTTTCTCATGGACTCGGTGGGGGAGCGGGCAGCGGGATTGGAAGAACACTGAGGATGGTAAAGGCAGTATTGAAGATCATCCCTCCTCACCACTCAGGAAGGGACAGTGTGGGCATTGGGGGTGGGTTTAATGGGCTCCATGGTCTAGAAGCCGCTGTGTGACATAATGTGGACAGGATGTCACCGGATTTCTTTCCTGTTTCTTTGCAGCTGCCCCCAGATGCCAGCAAGGCCTCGGAGGACCTCCGGCCATCTGCAGCTCCTCTCCCCTTAGGCCCCAGCTTTGTGCAGAGCCACTTTCAAGCACAGTACAGGTAAGAGGCGGCATGTTCTTCGAGTGTGGTCTCCGGGGGCTCTGCACAGAGGTCATCTGTGTCTCATGGCCCTTGACCCTGCACAACAAAAGACACAAAGACCCTTCCCTTTCCTGTTGTAGCCCTAGTCAACCTCCTGTGGACTCCAACCTTGAGGATTTTTTCTTTCCCTTCTTGGCTCTTGGAATGGCCTTCTGCTTCTGCCCCACTTTAAAGGAAGGAAGGAGTGGCTGGGGAATGGTCCTGTAGAGCAGGGATGTGGAAGCCAGAATATCACCAGTTGAAGTCATATCGAAGTGAGGGGGACCCTTCCTGTTTGTGTACATGGCTTGAGTTAGTCATTGTGAGCTCAACACAGCATGGGGAATATAGAAATCATCACATGCCCACGTGTATTTCTATAGGAAGGTAGGGAAGTTTGAAAGAATGGTGCTTAGCAAAAATACCTGCAGCAATGGGACTTCAAAGAGGAGATCCTAGCCCCAGACTGCTCGGCCACATGCTTCTTTTCATGGGCTTTGATAGGTGAGAAGGATCAAATGGGGGGGGGCATACTCAACAAAGATGACTACAAGCGTCAAGGTGGGAATGAGCATAGAGGTTGAGACTTATGGAAAGCCATTGGATACAGAAAACCTCTTATGTGAGGTTCCCACATCTGTGTATTTCAAACATTTTAAACTCCATATTTTAAAGACTGGAACAAAACCAAAATTGAACATGTGAATGGTATGATGATTTGACATGTGTCCTGTAATATATAATGTCATGCTAAATATATGTTTCTTTAAACATTTATCATTTGTTTATGGCAAAAACTCATAAAATGTATAATATTTAGTTATTTTTAATGATTTCACCTACATGGTTCAATACAGAACTTCTTGATACCTGTGAGTTCATGCCCATTGGTCAGCATTTCTCCATCTGCCATCTCTTCTCCCTGATCTCTGGTCATTGCCATTCTATTCTCAACTTCTGTGAGAGAGTTTTTTTTTTAACAGTCAATGTGTAGTATTTACATGTGATTTGATAGTACATTTTATATACTATTAAAATATAGTGCTTATGATCTGTGTGAACTTAGAATGAGGCTATAGCTCAGTGGTAAAGCACATGCTTGGCATGTGCAAGGTCATATTCTTGAACCAGTTGGATACAATTCAACTGTTTGAAGTTTGATACAATACAACTCTATGGGTTTGATTCTCACTTCCATAAGATAATACATATGCATATATATATATATATGTGTATGTGTGTGTGTACATACATACACATATAATACAAATAATTAGCTAATTACTTAGAAATTCCCCCCCCCCCCAAATCTCACGTCTCTTGCTACCTGAGATAAATTCAGGGCTAATAGAAAGGTCACAATGGGGCAGGAGATGTGGCTCAGCAGTTAAGAATACATCGCTCTTTCAGAGCATGAGTTTGGATTCCAGCACCCACATCAGGCAGCTCACAAACTCCCATAATTCCCATTCCAAAAGATCTGACAGCTATGACTGGCCTCTGCAGGCACCTGCACATGCTCACTTGTACACATAATACATTTAGAAAAAAGAAGTCAAGGTCATATTCTTGGATGAATTTGATATGATGCAACTCTATGAAAGAAGACATGTGCCTGCTTTTGTTTTGTGGAGGCTAAAAGAAGAGTGAAGCAGGGATTAGAATGCTTTCCAAACCCAAGAATCTATCCTGTGACCTGTTGCACAGCCTGGCACATGGTGATCTGAAGAGGTGGGAGGATCTGAAGAAAAACTGGGCAGCAGAGGGAACCCCACAATGCCATGCCCAGCAGCCAGCAAATGCTGTGGGACACACTGCTTTTATCAAAACACTACCTTGATTTCTCCTGGGTGAGTTTAGCAGCAGTGTGAGCTGGGGTCAATGTTAAAGAGGAAAGACTGGACACCAGGGTGTGATGTGGTCTAGACAGCATGCCTAGTAGTCCTGAGGCCGTGTGCTCCAGCACTATCAGCAAGCAAGGAAACCAAAGGCCATGGGTACTGTTTTCTAAATCACTGCTAACCTTTGGGTAACTTCTCTCTATTTAGATAACTTGTATTCCTGAGATCTAGCCGTGAGCCGATGCCTCCGGTGAATTCATGGATTTATCTTCTTGCTTTTCCTATATCATTATTATTATTGTTGCTATTATTTTTATTGCTATTATTATTTTCTTTGAGATAGTGTCTTGCTATATAGCCTAGGCTGGGCTGGAGCTTTTCCACCCTTCCACCTCAGTTTCTCGAGTACTAGGTTTACAGCCGTGAAACACCACATCTGGCTCTTGGGGAGTTTTTAAACTTAAGATGCCAGAGACCCTGCTTTCCCTCATTGAAATAAAATCCATGGCAGAAAAACCTAGAAGTCTGGACCTTGAAAAAGTGCTGTGGGCTAGTGAGACGGCTCAAAGGGTAAAGGTACTTGCTGACAAGCCTGGTGACCTGAATTCCAGGCCAGAGCCCCCATTGGTGAAAGGAGAGTACCCACTCCCAAAGGCTGTTGTCTGACTTGACATGCATACCGTGGCATGCCCACCTACCCCCTATGAAATAAATAAATGTAATTTTAAAAAATGTTATTTGTGTGTTTGGGGGGCTCAGGGAAGCTAAGCACCAGGGATGAAAAGACCCTGAGACCCCTTTGGCTTGAAAGTTGGTATGCAATGTTTTTCCCATCCTTAGTATGCTGAGACACAAGACTAAACTCTCCTCCTCTCCTCAAAAGGGGAAAGTTCTGAAACATAAAATTAACCATCTTACTTAAACAAGTATCCATTTAATTTTGTTGTTTGGCGCATCCTGGCCTCAAACTTCTGGGTTCAGGTGTTCTTCGTGCATCAGCATCCACACCCAGCTCCATTATACAACCTGGCACCACGTATGCTCACGATGCTGGGTAGCCATCATCTCCTTCTGGCTCCTGAAAACTTTTATCACCCAAAGAGAAAATCTGGTACCCAGGAGTTAGTCACATTCCACTTCCCTTTCTCCCAGCTTCTATAAACCATCACTTTGTACTGTGTCTCTTTGGCTTTCCTATTTTACATATTTCATACCAACAGAAAGGTACAATAGGTAGCCTTGTGTGTCTGGGTCTCTCCTGGTACTTAACATGATACTTTCAAAGTATCAGGGCTCTGTTTCTTTTTTATGGCTGAGTTATATTCCACCGTGTGAGTGTACCACATTTTGTTTACTCTTTTTTATCGCCAGGTAGCTTAGTTGATTCCCCTCTGACTCTTGTGAACAAGGCTGCAAGGAACATTCACATATAAGTTATGAGCTGAGCACTTGTCTTTCTATTCTTCTGTGTGATGAAGGTTCGTCTCTGTTCTTCGCCCTCACAGGTCTTCCTTGACTTGTCCTCACTGCCTGAAGCAAAGCAACACCTTCGATCCTTTCCTGTGTGTGTCCCTTCCCATCCCCTTGCGCCAGACGAGGTACGTGAGTGTCCTGAGTGCCGTGGCATGCCCGCTATACTTGACCCTTCCCTCCTCTCTCCTGGGTACCTTCTGGTTCTCAATCTGCCATGTTTCACTTAGTGTTTCTCTAGAGACCAGTCCTGCAGTCGGATGGCACTCGGTACTGAATGGGTGAGTAAAGAGAGAGGAGTGTCCATTCTTTAGCTGAGGAAGGAACGTGAACAGGATTCTTCTGCGTGTCCATGCTGTGTCCTGACTTAGGTGTTTGACCCTCTCAGGAGCTGGCACAGGCTCCACCCTGTTGCTGCAGGCTCTTCCCCGCTGTATTTCAGGATCCCCTTCCTTCTTTATAAAGGGACAGGTAATTTTCAATTCGTTCATTTTTTTTTAAAGATTTTATTTATTATGTATACAGTGTTCTGTCTGCATGTACACCTGCAGGTCAGAAGAGGGCACCAGATCTCATAGATGGTTGTGAGCCACCATGTGGTTGCTGGGTCTTGAACTCAGGACCTCTGGAAAAGCAGACACTGCTCTTAACCTCTGAGCTATCTCTCCAGCCCCCGTTCATTCTTTTTTTTTTTAAAAGATTTATTTATATATATATATTTATTAATTATGTATACAGTGTTCTGTCTGCATGTGTGCCTACAGACCAGAAGAGGACACCAGATCGCACTACAAATGACTGTGAGCCACCATGTGGTTGCTGGGAATTGAACTCAGGACCTCTGGAAGAACAGTCAGTGCTCTTAACCTCTGAGCTATCTCTCCAACCCCACCGTTCATTCTTTTTTAAGGCAGAGACTCATCCCTCTGCCTTAGCTTCCCAAGTGCTGGGTCTATAGGTGTGAGCTACCACATGTGACTATAGGGAAATGATTTCATGAAGGAGGAAAGAAAGGGGAAGAACAGGTTTTTTTTTGGTAAAGATGAGGAGAAAGTGGTGTTGGGATGAGCAAGCAGTGGGCTGCAGTATCCAAAAGCAAGGAACTGGCAGTGTGGTCCCTTTCCTGCAAGCCCATTTTGCTACCAGCACAGATGGCCAGGCCAGTGTGATAGAAGGTTGGTGAATCTGATGTGGAGCCAGTTCTGGCATGGAGATGGAGGTGCTATCCCTGTGGTCCCACCGTCCTCGGTCCTATTCCTTCTTTGTATTCCCGTGGACATCTTCATGTTTAGGGTCTAGCAGAGCACAAGTCCTCTTTACCAGGCTCCATTCCCTCTGCTCAGACCTGCCGTGCTGTCTCTGCCATCAGCGCCACAAGCAGAACTGCCATCTTTTCTTTTTTGACTTTAAATTATTTTTTTATTGATTTTTATTGAGCTCTACATTTTTCTCTGCTCCCCTCCCTGCCTCTCCCCTCTCCACTTCAACCCTCCCCCAAGGTCCCCATGCTTCCAATTTACTCAGGAGATTTTGTCTTTTTCTATTTTCTACTTCCCATGTAGATTATATCTATGTAAGTCTCTCTTAGTGTCCGCATTGTTGTCTAAGTTCTCTGGGATTGTGGTTTGTAGGCTGGCTTTCTTTGCTTTATGTTTTAAAACCACTTATGAGTGAGTACATGTGATAATTGTCTTTCTGTGTCTGGGCTACCTCACTCAAAATAACATTTTCTAGCTCCATCCATTTGTCTGCAAAATTCAAGATGTCGTTATTTTTTTTCTGCTGTGTAGTACTCCATTGTGTAAATGTACCACATTTTTCTTATCCAGTCTTCAGTCAAGGGGCATTTAGGTTGTTTCCAGGTTCTGGCTATGACAACAAAGCTGCTATGAACATAGTTGAGCACATGTCCTTGTGGCACGATTGAGTGGTATTACTGGGTCTTGAGGAAGGTTGTTTCCTAATTTTCTGAGAAATTGCCACACTGACATCCAAAGGGGTTATACCAGCTTGCATTCCCACCAGAACTGCCATCTTAAATAGTAGCATAGGTCATACCGCCACTGGCAGCCTTGGAAAATGTAAGCTGAGACTGAGGACCCTTGGTAGCACAGTGGTTAAACGGTGACCCTGGGACAGACTTCCCAGGTTCTTACCCTCGCTTATGACTTGGCTAATTACCACAGCACAGCAGACTCCCCCAGGAATGGCCTCTGAGGGCTGTGGAGGGAGGAAAGCAGGGATTGACAAGGAAAATTCTCACTGAGAAGAAGTCACCAATGCAGTTGATTTCTTTTCGAAGGAGCAGCTTGGCTGTTTTGTTTTACAAAATGCAGGTTGTTTGTTTTGTTTTTTGAGACAGGGTTTCTTTGTGTAGCCTTGACTATACTAGAATTAACTCTTTAGACCAGTCTGGCCAGCCTTAAACTCATAGAGAGATTCACGTGCCTCTGTCTCCCAAGTGCTTGGATTAAAGGTGTGCACCACCCCCGCCCAGCCTTGTTGTTTGTTTTTTTAATCCTTTCTATTTAACTGTTACAGTCATGGGGCCAGAGATTTATGTGATTTGACTTCCACTCAAAACCCTTTTATGTTCAACCCCCAGGAAAAGCAGTTTGTGAGATTTGACTCTTTTCTGCCACCTATTGGAAGGGTACCTAAAGTGCAAGGACCAAACTAGCAAATTGTATATAAATGCTGTCTGTCCTCATGGACCGCAGTGCTGGTGACCGTTTCTGTCACCTTAATGGACATTAAGGATTTTGGCTCCTCTTCTGTTTTCCAGATTCTTGAGTGTGACTTTGGTCTTCCCCTCCAAGAGCCAGCGGTTCCTGCGGGTTGGCTTGGCTGTGCCGATCCTCAGCACTGTGGCCGCCCTCAGGAAGATGGTTGCTGAGGAAGGAGGCGTCCCTGCAGAGGAGGTGTGCTGGAACTGCTGGGCCCGGCCACTGGGAGACAGAATGCTGACTGGGCCAGCCGCCCAGGCTAATGTGTGGTTCCCAGATGACTCTAGCATGACTCACTGGCTTCTGTTTGATTAGTTGTCCTCTGGGTATTTGTGGTGACCTGGCCTTGACATCTCCCTGCATTATTTATTACTCAGGGTGACCGCAAGGGAACACTTTGCCATTCAGAAGGCGATGGTGATTGTCATCCAACAGCAGCTAACCAGTCATACTTACTAAGTGAGGGACATTGTCCTACGGCTGAGCCCTCCCTTCCTCCCTTCCTGAGATAATAGAGTCTCACTACATGGTTCTGGCTAGCCTGATACTCCTGTATATAGTTCAAAGTGGCCTTAAATTTGTAGCCACCCTTCTGCCTCTAGTGTTGAGATTATAGGCATGCACCACTGTGCTCAGTTGACCCCAAGAGTCAATCCTATCTACTCTTGTAGAGAAGATATTACAATATCTTCATCTTGGAAGTGAGGAAAAAGGTTCAGAGTGGTTAAATGAATGGCCCAAGGTCACACAAACAAGGAGGTGACTAAGCTGGGGTCTGAATGCATGTGATTTTATGCATCTCCACTTCAGAGAATATCGGCCAGGTGCCGAGGGATGCTCAGTGAGATGCAGACACTGAATGTTCATGTTGTGAGAGAAGATGGAGAAGGTGGGGACAGAAACAAGAAACCAGATGCCTTTGCGAGGGGGATGGGACTCACATGGTGTCAGTACAGCATGGCAGTGTGACTGGAGCTTAAGCAGCCCTCTGGATGTTTTGGTTTCTTTGATTGGCATGTTTGTATATGGGAATGGAAGTGTCTGGGTGCATTTATTCTATGTCTTGTGATTTGGGATACATATATTAATTTATTTTTTATTTACCAAAGCCAGTGTGAATAATGAGCAAAGCCTAATGTTAGAAATTCTCGAAACAACACAGAGATCTTGGATTTGCTTCTTTTCCTTACACCTTTTTGATTTAGATATTAGTGCAGGTAGAAGCCAGGTATTGGTGTCGCATGCCTATAATCCAGCATTTGAGCGGCTGAGGCAGGAGGATTGCTGCAGGTTCCAGGTCAGACCAGCTGGGGACATGTACTCAGGGCTTGTCTTTACTCTGACCCTGACCTGATCCCCTCAAAAATAAATTATTGTAGATAGTAAGATAGTAGTTATTATTGTTCTATTATATATATTTCCCCTTCCCTTAGTTTAGTTAAATGTAGTTTTATTTGGTCTTATGGTTTAAATGTAGAGTAAAGATTTAAACTTAATGTGTACTATTTTCCTTGATTCATTTCTCTTTTATAACTTAAATTTTCTTCTGATTCAGCTTTTTTTTTTTTTAAGCCGGAACTATATCTTTTATAAGGGAACTTCCCAGCCAGTATGTCTCAAAGGGGCTCTATGCGATGTGTATATTGAGATGCTGAATTTGAATTGGTTTCTGGGGCAGCCAGGTCTCTTTTCTGTAGTGTAAAACCATCTGCTTCTTCCTGTGTTCTATGAACTTGTTTTTCAGGCATGACATTGTATGAAAAAAGTAAACCCTGTTAATCGAACATTGTTCATGGAAAACACTTTATTTATCCAAAGTGCTTTTTTCTACTTGTGCTGTGGTAGGTTATCTAGGTAGAAAACTTGTGTGTGTGTGTGTGTGTGTGTGGTTGCAGTTAGGATATCTTGGTTAATCTAATTATTATATTTGCATATTTTATGATTTAAAATATGTAGGCTCTTGGAAGGAAAGAAGAAATGAGTTTTAAGACTCTGAGTTGTTTTTTTTTAATTTTATCTTTATTTAATGTGTGTATGTGTGTGTGTGTGTGTGTGTGTGTGTGTGTGCATGCATGCACATATATGGAGTCTTGAGAACACCTTGCAGGATTCAGTTCTCACCTTCCATCATATGGGTTCAAACAGTTCAAACAGGATCAAAACAGGATCAAACAGGATCAAATAGTTCATCAGGCTTGACAACAAGTACCTTTCCCCACTGAGCCATCTTGCTGGCCCTGTTTTTGGATTCTTATCTGTTGGGTTCTTTTTGAGAACATGATCCTTCTCATTTCAGGTGATCTTGGTTGAACTGTATCCCAATGGATTCCAGCGGTCATTCTTTGATGAAGAGGATCTGAATACCATTGCAGAGGGTGATAATGTCTATGCTTTCCAAGTCCCTCCCTTACCCGGTCCAGCGACACTCTCAGGTACAGTAGCGCCTTAAATAGTTTGTTTTGTGTGAGTTATGGGTTTGAGGGGGTCTTCTCAGGTGCTGGGGCTGCAAACCTTTAGCTTCAGCGTTCCGAATTGTCGGGCTCATTTCCTCTGTGATTTGATCTGCAGATGGTGGATATTAAAGTCTCAGGGAGGATTAGAATTACCAGGAAGGCTACTTAAAGCAGACTTCTGGGCTCCTTACTCACAGTTTCTGATTTAAAGATCTGATGGGGTGCTTGAATATCTGCATGTCAATCACTGGAGCCTGAAAACCTGCTTGTCAATCACGTTTCCTGAAGATGCTGAATATGCAGGTCCTGGGACCATTCTCTGGGAACCACTCCCTGCTTAGCAGGAGGTCCTGCTGTCATCTTTGTCTCTGGACTGTTACAATTCTCAGTCCTTACCGGATTTCTACCAGTTGAGCTATAGATAGGCAAAGAGATCAGACAGACAGACAGGCAGGCAGACAGACAGACAGACAGACACACACACACACACACACGCACACACACGCACACACACACACACACAGCTGTTGCTTTTAATAGTTCCTATTTCCTAATGCTTGTAATTCTCCTGAACCTCTGACTGGCGAATGTGGTCTTTTTTTTTTTTTTCAGATGACCTTCATTGTCCATCAGTGTACATTTTAGCACAATTAGCTGGTTTAGAAGACCATGTTTTAAGACCCTGTTGCAGCATGCAGCTGTCATAGGAAGGCGGCTTGTTTGTTTCCTTGCCTCCCGGCAGCTCAGACCCAAAATAACCACACAAAACTATATTATTTGCAATACTGTTTGGCCAATAGCGTAAGCATATTTTTGACTAACTCACATCTTTAAATTAATCCATCACCATTAAAATGTGTATCAGCACGTGGCTGCGGCTTACCGGCAAAGTTTCCTCATGTCTGTCTCTGGCAGGCTTCATGGCTGCTCCTTGATTCTGCCTTTTTTCTCCCAGCATTCAGTTTAGTTTTCCCCACCTAGCTCTACTCTGCCCTGCTATAGGCTCAAAACAGTTTCTTTACTAACCAGTGGTGTTCACAGCATACAGAGGGGGATCCCACAACATGCAGCAGCCTTCACTTACTGGCAGATTCCCTTTCTTGAGTTTCTGTTACCTACACCCCCTATGCTCTAAAAACATTAAAAGAAAAATTTCGGAAATATCCATTGCTAATGTGTGTGTATCTGTTTTAAGGTTCTAGGGAATGAAACCCGGGGATTTATGTATGCTTGTCAAATAGTCATTCTATTACTGAGCTATGCCCCAGCCTCACAACTGATGGGCATTAAATAACCTTTAGCATAGTAACTTATTATCATCCTATTCTATTGTTTTTTGTTATTATTCTCTTACTATATCTAACTTACAAATGAATATATATCATAGGTAAAAATGGTAGGAAAAAGCATAGTGTTGGTAATGTGAATGGCAGCTGCCACAGCTCAGATGAATCCTGTGCTCTGAGCGTTTGTCCTGAGGTAGCCTAGGCAGTGCGCTGTGGGAAGCAGATGTTTGGATGTTCTCTGAGTCAACAGGAGAATTCTGGGCTGCATAATCCAGAACAAAACACTGATTGACCTAGACTGTTTTGCAACCCAGGGAAATAAACCCTAACTTCACATTCAATCATGGGTGACACGTTTTCCTTGAAAAAAAAAATCAGTATTTCAGAATTGACAGGAACAAGAGACTAGCTCAGGTCCTCTCCTTTGTCTCTGGTAGTGGGTGCTCTAAGGCTCTTTTGGATGAACACATAAAAACAACCCAAGTAATTTTGGGGTATTTTCCAGATTGCTTTTGCAAATTGCTACTTAAACCCTGGCTCATCTTTTAAAGTCATTGACTGACTATGACCGCAAAATCATATCATATGTATATGAATTGTGTATGCCAGGTGCCAACTGACTCAATGCCGAGAGCCTCACCGTCTCCCTTCAGAGTTCCCTGGTGTTCCCCCATGGTGAATAGATGCTCTGGTGTCATTCTCTCCTCCAGCTCATCCATCTGGTCTGTCAGTGTCACCGCGCTTGGCGGTCCGTGACAGCCAGCGGTTCTCGAAGCCTCTCCACAGTGAGAGGGTGCTCCTCCTCTTCTGTAACCTGGTAGGGTCAGGGCAGCAGGCAAACAGGTATGTGAGTCTCTTTCCTGTTGTTATGTGATGAGTGGGATTCTTTCTCCCTCCTTTCTTTCTCCTTTCCTTCCTCTTTCCCTCCCTCCCTCCTTTCCTCCCTCCCTCCCTCTCTCCTTCCTTCCCTCCCTCCCTCCCTCCCTCCCTCCCTCCCTCCCTCCCTCTCTCCCTCCCTCTCCTTCTTCATCTCATGTAGCCCAGACTGGCCTTAAACTCACAATGTACCCAAGATCGACTTAGAACTTCTGATCTTTGTGTCACTATTGCGCCGGTACTGGGATTACAGTGGTAGATCACTGTATTGGGCTCTATCCTTGGATTCTACCTAGAATAATTTTAACTGGATAAAGTTAAGTATCTATTCCCAGTGTTAATAAAGTAGAAGATGAGAGTACAGTGCTTCTGAGCTAGTGGATTAGCTATAATTGCCTTGTGCAGATGGCTGACACCATCCTTAATTAAACACCAGAGGCTTGCTGTTAATTGCAGGAGAAATTGTGATTGCCCGCACCACCACTTTACATTGTGTCACGAGGTTCTAGCAGCAGCCACCCAGTGCAGAAAACTGACTACAAGAGGCAAGTGAGCCGTGGCCAGGTAGTAATCTCAGTTAGTCAGGAGGCTGAGGCAGGAGGATTGTGAGTTCAGCCTGGGCTACATAGTAGACCCATCCCTGGGGGAGGGAAAGGGTGGTAGAAGTAGAGATAAAAACCCCAGTTTGTTGTTTGATAGTCTGTCTAGAAGACATGAACTAGAAGGTGATTCAAACTAATTAAAGGGTCAGGAAAGTGATTGGTTATATTATAAATACTAAAAAAATAGACAACTTTTTAATATAATTAGATAAAGTATTCTGAAGGAAGCTGTGGCTGTTTGGCGTGATGGCTAGTACCCTGATTTGTTCATTCTACAATGTATGCATGTAGTAAAACAATGCATTGTGCCCTATACATACGTTTATTTATCACCTGCCAACTAAAATGCAAAGATTCTGGGGGCTTGAGGGATGGCTCATTGGTTAAGAGCACTTGCTGGTCTTGACGAGGACCCAGTTTGGTTCCCAACATCTCCTGTGGCTCACAACCATGCATATACCCATCTGACATCCTCTTCTGGCCTATACAGATGCTGGGCATGCATGCTGTATACGTACATGCATCCAGGCAAAATATTCATGCACACAAAATAAAATAAGAAATCTTAAAAAAGAGAGAGAGAGAGATGGGGGTAGGGGACGGAGAGAGAACTCTCGTATGGCTCAGTGATACAGCGTGTGCTTAGCCTATACAAGGCCCTGGAACCAACCTCCAGCACCGCACAAGCAATACAAAACAAAACAAAGACAAACTGTGATCCTAGTGAGGTAGGCTTAGGTTGATAAGATAGTTCTACAATTTATCCGGGATCATAAGGTAGTAGGAATAACCAGAAAATATTGGGGAGGAGGGAAAAGAGGGTGAGAGATGGTGACAGCCACAGCGACACTGTTGCTGGGTTTGTCTTTTTGAGACTGAGGTCTTACTCTTTAGCTCAGGCTGGCCTCAAACTCATGATCCTCTGCCTCAGTCTGCTACCTCCTAGAATCATGGATGTGTAGTGTGATAGACAGGTCAATAAAATTTTAATTGTTAAAATATTATGATATGGGAAAAAGAATATGAAAATAATCAGCAGAACGGAATAGGCCACAGTATCCTTAGGTATTTACTATTTGATAAAATGACATCTATTTCATAGTCCTAGGGATAGATACATTATCCAATAATTATGGCTGAGCAAATCACTTTTTATTTTAAATCATTCCTTCCTTTTTGTCATACATTTATACATATAAATTCCAAATTAATTCAAAAGGTAATTACAGAAAAATTGCCACAAACTACCTGAAAATCATTGTAGGTGGCATGCTCCCCTGACTGAGTCTCTTTTTCAACAAAGCCAACAAAACAAAACCAACATAGAATATTTATGCCTTTGAGTAGAAAAGGCTCTTTTTGAAGCCATAAAACAAGGGACCACGAAGGAAAAGGCTTATGTTTTAAATAAATTTAACATTTTAATCTGAAACTAAATGTAAAAACTGAAAGGCAAAAGAAAATGAGGGAAAGTACATATGCCTCATGAGAGGTGAAGGGTCACATACATCATAGGAAACCTCGTTCTCCCTCAAATGAGTTAGCATGTCTCGTACGTAGTAAAATAAGTTCACTGGATATGCACAGGGTAAAAGATTCAGTGTCATTGGCAAAGCGAGAATTCTTACTGCAGTGGCGAGATTCTATTCCTAGCCCTTCAGATTGGTAAGGAAATCTGAACTACTCATTCTGAACAAGAATAAAACAACTTATGGGACAAGATGATAAAACAAAACAGCAGCAACAAAAAAACCAAAAAACCCCCAAACAAAACAACCCAGCTCTTTATCCAGGGACCTAAATAAAGGTACTTGCTTCCCTAGTAGACTGACATGGCTTTTTTATAGGGCATTTTGGAGGTTAAGTAGCATTGGCTTTGCCTTTCTGTTTATAGAATCTCCATCTTAGAAGACATGTAGCTGAGGGTCTGTGCCTAGGCTATGTGTAGTTAGTTCCTGCTTTAAGCAGCACTGTTTAAACCATAACAAACTGGAAGCAGCTCAAACTGCATAACAACATAGGATAGGTTGATGAGCTGACCCGTCCATTCGGTGGCTGCGCAGGGTGCCCTTCCCCATCCAGACAGCTTCTCTCAGTGATGCTCAGTTTAGCAATGTTGATTCAGTGGTTTCTCATTATCCAGTCAGATCTTCCCACAGCCGGGGTAAGGGTGACTGTGACAGAGCAGGGGCCATAGGTATAACCTGTGCTCACTGCCAAGCCCACTGCTGGACAATCAGTGGGTTAGAATATGGAAATCTTCCCAGTAATGAGACTAAGACAGGACAGTGTGTTGTATGGATGCTTTGCTCTGGTTCTCACACCCCCTTCCCCTGCTCTCTGCTGTGGGAGCCTGTCCCTTGGAACAGTCTGCAAGGCACACACACACACACACACACACACACACACACACATACACACACACACACACACACATATATATGTGCAATATATAAGCAACTGGCAACTCCATGTAGGCTTTGGCTCCTAACTGTTCACTAATCCATTGGAGAGGAACCAGAGTGAAGCAAACATACATGATTCCTGTTGAATTTTCCTCTGCAGAAATAACTTATTACTTAGTTCCTTGCATTTTCAGATTTGGGCCACCGTTCCTGATACGGGAAGACAGAACCATATCCTGGGCCCAGCTACAACAGTGTATTCTCAGCAAGGTTCGGTGCCTCATGAGGAGTGAAGTCCCTACACAGGTCTGTGTGTGAGTTCAAGAATGTGTGTGTGTGTGTGTGTGTGTGTGCAGTTTGTGCGTAAGAATGTGTGGCTTCATCTCTCACATCAGGAGACACTTTCACAACGACCACTGAAATAAAGAGTGGCATTTGCGTTGTTATTCTCAGCTTCGTGTTTTTGTGGCTTTCCATAGTTTTCGCTAGTTGTAGCTTACACATATAGATCAAAATTTGAAGATAATTGTTAAAATTTTCTTTTCTCCTCTCCTCCCCAACCTCCTTTCTTGAGACAAGGTCTTACTCTACTGTCCAGGTTGACCTTGAATTTGTGACAGTAGTCCTGCCTCAACTTCCTCGAGGGCTGAGGTTACAGGCACAAATTACCACACCTGGCTTGAGATAGAATTTCTTTTTTGTTTCTTAGTTTTTATTTTAAAAAATTAAAATTACATTTATTTATTTGTGTTTGTGTGCCTGTTTGTGCCATGAGACCCATGTGGGTGTCGGAGGACTCTGTTATTTCTCTTCGGAATTCCACCATATGAGTCTGGAAGGTATTGAACCGAGGTTGTCAGGCTTGGAAGTAATGCCTTTGCCTGCTGAGCCTCTTGACACGTAATTTTTGTGGAAAATGAATGGTTGTTGATGATGATGTCCACGAGTAAAGATCTAGATTAGAAAATAATTTTGTTTTAAGAAACCAAGTTTAAAAATTCAAGGAAAAATACTTTCTTGTCTTGCTCCAAAAAATTTTAAAAGCTTAAAAACTCACTGACTTTCACCATAAAACCATTGGTTTTTTGCTTCTGTGTTGTGAACTGCTCTGGCAAGGAAGGTGTTAGAATTTTCAGGGTTGCATCAGTAGTCTTGAAAATCTTGTTTCAGAAACTGTGTAATAAGAGCCTTTTAATGGGGTTATACCAAATTATTTCATAGATAATGTGCCACATGGCTCTTTCTTTCTCACAAAGACAGCCCCATACATTTGATTTAGGGTTCATACCAAAGAACAACTTATTAAAGACCTTCACTATATTTGTCCAAACTTTTATGTCTAAAGGATTTTGTTCCTTAGACCCCAGAGCCGGAATTAGAAGCTCGCTTCTCCACAAGTGGGTCAGGCTCTCTGGTAACAGCGGTAGCTCTCCCCCAGACTGTGCGCAGGGATTGTTGAAAGGGGGTGAAACCACTTTCATGTGGGCGTTGATTCCAGCTGCCTCCCCCTTCCCCAGCTACCCCTGCTCCTTGCTCCTGAATGTCGCATGCATATACTTTTGCTTCTGTGCCCTACAGTCTTTCAATGTTAGAAACTAATGAAGCCATCCGTGAGGCTAGCCGAGTTCAAGTGCATACAGCCTCAGCCCGGCCCTGGGTCCTTTTCCTTGGTGGTAAATGTGCAGCTGGGCTTGATTTGCTCCAGGAATCACGTGCTCAGAATGCTTTTGTTCTCAGGATAGCCCTCCTACTTAATCCATACTCCGTTTTAACATTTTATGATTTATTTATTTATGTATATGTGTGCGCCTCCTTATCTGTACGTACACCACACATGTGCACTGCATGGGGAGGCCAGAAGAGGGAATCGTATCCCCTGCACTGGAGTTCCAGGTGGTTGTGAACTGTCTCATGTGGGTGCTGGGAATTGAATCTAGATCCTATGCCAGGGCAGCAACTGCTCTTAATCCCTGAGCCATCTCTCCAGCCCCCATCCTTACTCCTTTTAATACTGTATTAAAGATTGGCTCTGCGAGGCAATAATTTGAAAAGAATTTATTCAGAGTTCTCAGAACGGAGCTGAAGAGATTAAGTATAGTGAACATACATTGAAGGCTCGAAGACGAATCTGTTTAGCCTAGAATAGAGGACAGGAAAGTGTTCCTTACAAAATCGAGCCATTTGCTGAGAGAATTAATTTGCATGAATTATGGAAAAAAAGACTTATCACTGCAGAAACATCTTTTTATGGTCTCCATGTAAACTCGGGTGTGAGCACAGCACTGTTTCTTTATGCAGGGTTGGCTGCCTCCACATAGATCTCGGGATCTGCCTAATGGATGGCCTCCCTGTGCAAACAGCAAGGCTCAGTCAGTTAGCAGTGACAAAGGACAACTCTTTCTCCCAGACTGAAGGGAACATTCGTAGAAAGTGTACACCCTTCCATGGCCAACCTGAATCAAAGCCCTTGAAGTTAGCAGGCTCCAGCCTTTGATTTGCTCTTGTCAAAACCATAGAAAATCATGGATCAACCGCACATTGTAATTGTACATTTATTGTTGGTGGATACATGAGGGGTTTTGTTTTGTTTTGTTTTGTTTTGTTTTGTTTTGTCTTTTGACCATAGTCCAGGAGCTGGACAAATTCCCTTGAAGTTCTCTGTCTAGACCAGTGAGTCTCAACATTTTAATGCTGTGACCCCTTTAATACAGCTCCTCATGTGTGGTGGCCCCAACCATAGCATTATTTTCATTGCTACTTTATAACTGTAATTTTGCGACTGTTACAAAATTGTTACAAAATATAAGTATCTGATATGCTGATGGTCTTAGGTGACCCCTGTGAAAGGGTCATTCAACACCCAAAGGGGTCATGACCCACAGGGTTGAAAACCATTGGCCTAGGCCCTTTGTGCTAGTCACTGTCACAACCCTGCATTTAAATCCCACAGAAACTGGCTCAGGAAGAAGAAAGGCTCATAGGCCTTATCACATCTCAAGTGTAGCATGGGATGGGGGAGCTGGAGAGCTAAAGTCCCTTTTGAGGATGCCCCAGTATCCGAAGGGCCTCTCACAAGACCCTCCCTCCTAATTGGCTGCCATATAGACCGAGTGTTCAGTGAAAACAAACACCGGGAGACAAACAAGTGACATCCAAAGAGAGCGACCCCCGACAGCATGGCTCTGGTTTATCCCCTGGTGTGCCTGCCCTTGCACATGGCTGCTGCCACAGCCACAGGAGCCCCTCACAATTGTCTCAGTGTGTTTTGGACCTCTTGGTCTTCTGAAGCACTGCCCATTACTCTTTCCTGGAGTGATAATACGTTCCTCCACATCGCTTGCTAGACAGAATCCAACCTTACCCATGATTTTAAGATATCTGTCATCAGCTTTAATTTAGAAGGAAATTTTAGTGTTTTCTAATTGTAGCCAAGTTCTTGAGTGACAGCTTTAAAAACTATATTTCCTTTATTTGAATGAACTGCGTTGATTTTTTTTTTTTGGCAAGATATAGAACTTAACCATTCATAAGTAAATGTTAATTGCATTTGCCATGCTATGTAACTATTACTTCTGTACTTTCAGTTTTTTAAACAACCCTCCTACAAAAGCTCTGTACCCATTTAATAGTGGGATATCTGTGGCATATGATAGATTTTCCTCCAGCACCCAGGGTACCCTGATGAACCCAGTGTGCCCAGATGACCCAGGGTGCCCGAGGTGGACCCCAAGGCCTTGCTCACAGTGAAGCTCTCTCAAGCATAGAAGTCGTTCAGGCTAAAGATAAGGGTGATGAGTCACTGACACATAGGTGCTAAATTTCTTACTTCTTTACTTGTCGTATGATGATCTCTCTCTCTCTCTCTCTCTCTCTCTCTGTATGTGTGTGTGTGTGTGTGTGTGTGTACATGTATGACTTGTCAGATCCAGAGTCTGCTTAGAATGTGCTCTACCACCAACCTACATTTCCATCCTACTTCTTCATTTTAAAATCTGGGTGAGATTGAATTGGGTCTATCTACTGCATTTCATTTATCCATTTATCTGTTACCAATATGTGAGGTGTTCCCATCTTTTGACTATAGGAAACAGTGTTGTGGCCATGATTATCCAAACATTTTTGGAGTCCCCTGTGCATAGTGTTTTAGGAGTAAAGCTAATGGATGAGTTGGTAGCTGTGGGTACAACCCTGTGAGAAACTTAGAGTCGATTGCCACAGTACTGTTTTACCTTCTCACCAACTGTGCATGTGGGTTCTGATTTCTCCACATCCTCCCCAACACATATTCCTCTCTTCTTTTAAAATTAGAATATAGATAGAAATACAGTTGTTATGGTGGGTTTAAATGATAGCTCACTGTGGTCTTGGTTCATTGGTTCACATTTCCTATCTACAAATGATAGTAACTATCTTCTATTGTGCTTTTGTTATCTGCATGTGTTTGCAGAAGCTCCTATTCAGATCCTCTGGCTACTTTTGAACCTACTTATTTGTTCCACTGACTTTTTTTTTGAGGCATCTATAATATAAGCATATCTTACATTAAGACTTGCTTCAATTTAAGAAATGCTAGAATATCATAGCATGTGTATATGAACTTGTTTTTTGCACAACTGTCTCATCGTGGTGATGATAACCATGTTCATAAAGAAGGTTGAACTATTTACTGATAATTAATTAAAAATAGATTTTACTTTCCACTTACTGTATCAGTATCTGCTCCAGTTAAACACTTGTTTCTGTGTATGCTGTGTTCATTGTGCGAGGGGTTGCATTCAGTATAGCGAGCATGGCATTAGATTACTGTATTAAGAGAGACTGAATCTTCAAAACAATGACGCCTCTGTAGCTCTCTATTTTAAATAGCAGCTATTAAGAGAGCATTCAAAATACTACAGGAAAAAAATGCTTGCCTTTTTGATTAATTTGTGTGTCACAGAGTTGATTGCTCCGCCCAGGGACTATGTGATGAACTGTCGCCTCTGGTTTTGTCATGGCAGGACCTGGGGACTCTGTTCTCCATCCGGGTTGTGGGGCTCTCCTTGGCCTGCAGCTACTTATCTCCACAGGACAGCCGGCCCCTCTGTCACTGGGCAGTTGACAGGTAAGGGAAGGGATGGCTCGTGCTCCTACTGAGCTAGGCTTACTAAAGAAGACTACAGAGCAGTAAAGTTACTAACAATACTAGCCATTCCTTACCAGTTCCTCTCTAGTTCTAGCCACCTCATTGGGTCCTTAGACGTGTTTTGCTCCTTTATTTTTCTTTTTTAACCCCATGTCTAACAATGGGCCACTCAGAGATGAGGGAGCAATGAGATTACCAGAGATCAACTTGCACGTACTTACACAGCCGGTAAATGGAGAAGCCTGAATTTACACCCAGATCGGTCTAACAGATGCACCATAATCATGTGTTTAGGTCATACTACGGACCACAGTGGGAATGAGTGTTCCCTCTGAGGTGGGTGAGGACACTACAACTGGACCGTGGGTCCTAAACTGTAAAGGGTTGTGGACTACGGCTGGGAGATAAAGCCACTGTGGCACTCCCCTGTGCTTCTGGTTTCATGATGCTCCACATGTCCATTCAACAGCTTGTCACAGTGCAGCCCCGTCTAGATGTCTTCAGGGCTGGTGCAGCATCCATGGGCTGAGTTTGCTCTCTATCAGTAATCTGATACTTTTGCTGATATTCCCATAGAGCATATTCCCAGAGCCCACAGTAAGGGTCTCTGGTTTCCTGACTGGGTCAGCTTGAGGTACTGAGTCTAGGATGTAGAGACGGACCCGAAGGCTCTCCAGATACCCGATTCCTACCCTCCTTAGCTGCTAAGTTAGGGGGAGGGGAGCCATCCATGTCAGCCAGGACCTGCTTTGGTCTGACAGGAAAAGGAAGCACTAGGGAAGAAGGGCCCGTGGCATCCGGTGTTGGAGATGACGGTTACATTCCTCAACGTGCACTCTGCAGGCTGGAACAGCCTATAGCCAGTTGTTACCAGGCCATGACAGGAACTGGAGAGCAAGCACCTACGTACATGAAAGCAGGAGGACAAAGCAGTGCAAAATCTATTGAAAATAAGGGACGGAAGTTGTACTACGCATGTCTGCTCTTACTGAGGCCATGCAGTCTCATCTCACTTTGTGTCTTATGTGAGTCTGGAACTTCCTATTGAATCATCTTGGTGACAGTCTTGTCACAAATTCTAAACAGTATTTTGGGTGTGAACTCAGCGACTACTTGTGCCTGCTCTTCTTGATTCAGGGTATAACTTCCTTCCCTCCACTTTCTTCCTTCATTTCTCCTGCTTTTTCTGAAATGGGTGGAGCCCCTGAAGGTGGGAGTGGCTGTCGTTTGACTCACTAAGATTGTCAACACAGTGAGGCTTTGGAAGCCTTTGGGTGGTGTGGGTGGTTTGCAGGGATCTTCTGCACTGTTGTTGAGGGCGGGTGTTAGTTCTCCTGGGGTGCCATCAGTATTGGCTTTTTGTGCAAAATGCTCAGCAGGGTGTTCTTCTGACTTGGTGCTGCCATGAGCTAGTACCTTACAGGAAGACCTTGAGGGAAGGGAAGATTGACTCTGTCTCATGGTTTCAGTCCATCATGGCCAGCTCTGTTCTGGGGCCTGTGGTGAGGCAGAGCATTGCATACTTGAGGATCTTTTTTTAACTCATATTTGACAGGAAACAGAAGAGATACAGGAAGAAATCAGAGATGAGATACACCCAGTGATCCATCCCTCAGTGACCTACTCCATCTAAGCTCCCCTTTTAAAGAACAATGTTACCAGCTGTGGGAGACATTTCATATTCAACCCTTGCAATGTGTAACTTCCCTGTAAATACTGAAACGACAGCTGGGCCTTCAGTGGAACAGTTAACTGTGTTCTAATAGCTAGAAGGACACAGCTTCTACATAGAGCTCCCACCTCCAGAGAGGATCAGTAGAGAGCATTAAGGGGTAGACAAAGAACTAAAGCCTTCAGCAGACTTAGAACCCTTCAGTGTGGATTTAGTCAGTTTGGGGTGTTTTCTCCAGAGAGGCGTGGGAAAGCTGACTGCTGAGCCCTGAGAACTGTGGGAAGGAAACTCTGTTTTCTGACAGGTTTCCTCATTCTCTCCTCAGGGCTTTGCACCTCAGGAAGCCAGGAGGCCCTCCTCATGTCAAGCTGGCTGTGGAGTGGGATAGCTCTGTCATGGAGCGGTGAGTTAATGGAATTTTACTCCTATAAAGCTGGGCTAGGACATGCCTCTGCCCACAAACCTTTTCTGGACTCAGTGTTCCCTAGTTAGTGTGTAAGATCCTGCATACACTCCTTTAGTATGATGGACCCTATTCCTCTGAGAGAACTTAGAACTGCCTCTCTAAATAACCACAGTGGGCATGGTGATCATGGCGGGGACCAGTGGGGTATTAAGAAGTAGTAACCCTCATGTAACCCTCAGCCTGGGCCACGTATTGCTCAGAACACTTATTTCCCATGAGCTGTTGGCTTCATCTTCATCACACCCTATGGGGAAGGGCTATGAATTTATCACTACCATTGCCCGAAGGTTGAAACTGAGATGCACAGAGGTTAGGTGATGTACAAGTCACATAACTCACACACAGAGCTGGAATTTGAAGCCAGGCTGACTGACTTGAATCTAGGCTCATCGCTCTGCTTGGCTGCCTCTCACAGCACCTCAGCACATCAGCCAGACTGTAAGAGGACATGTTTCAATCCATCAGGTACTATGACTAGTGCTAAATTGGGTAAGCCTAATTCTTTGAGGAACTGGTGGGGGAGACAGGTGATTCTCTAAGAGTTAGTTGCAAAGTCAGGGGTGCAGGAGGTTTCAGGAACCCACGGAGAGGGTAGCTCTGCCTGTCCAGTGCCGGCCTGGTTTCTCTGTGTGGACAGTTAGATCCTTCTGGGAGGGAGAGCTCTGAATGCTGTGCCTTCTCCTTCCATCCAGCCTGTTTGGCAGTCTCCAGGAGGAGCGGGTCCAGGATGCAGACAGTGTGTGGCGGCAGCAGCAGGCACACCAACAGCCCAGCTGTACCCTGGATGAATGTTTTCAGTCCTATACCAAGGAGGAGCAGGTCCCGCCCTGGGAGAGGGACTGGCTGCCTTGTGGTGGGTTGGTTGTGCACTGTGGTGGCCTTACAGTCCTTATGGCTTTCTTTGCAGCTGGCCCAGGACGATGCATGGAAGTGCCCCCACTGCCAAGTCCTCCAGCAGGGTGTGGTAAAACTGAGTCTGTGGACCCTGCCTGACATCCTGATCATCCACCTGAAACGGTTCTGTCAGGTCGGGGAGAGAAGGAACAAGCTCTCCACGCTGGTGAAGTTTCCACTGTCTGGGCTCAACATGGCTCCCCATGTAGCACGAAGGAGCACCAACCCTAAGGCAGGGCCTGGACCCTGGTCCTCCTGGAAGCAGCCGATCTGCCTCCCCACCACCTACCCAATGGATTTCCTCTACGACTTGTATGCTGTCTGCAACCACCATGGCAGTCTGCAAGGTGGGCATTACACAGGTGAGCCTTGCCATGCCTCTTTGCGAGCAGCAGCCATAGCCACATGAGTTGGCTCTAGCCAGAACCTCAAGATGTCCCCAGAATTGGTGCTTCTTGAAGGTCAGCACTCTTCCCATTCACTGTGGTTGGTCTGTCCCCCACTGCACACAAGGGGAAAGAGACAGTGCCTGGTTCCCTGGGAAGTTGGTGCTGACTCAGGATGATGGTTACACGGGAGTTGGTAACTACTTGTATTTCAGGCACAGCAGATATGGGAGGGTAAGTACCAGAGCCAAGACATGGTGCCTGCCTTCATTGATGATTCAACTCGGAGTTTTACTCTCCAGGTTCTGCATCCCTTTACTCTGTGGGGTGCTTTTCATTGCTATTCACCTGGGGAATTTAGAAGCAGTAGACACACAGAGAGAAACAAACTGCCAGGCGCTTCTCTCAGTGGCTTAAAGTTGTCCCTGTAAATATTCTCAGAGTTAGCATGACTGACCACTTCTTGACCAATGTCATTCCTTCGACCCCATCTTGGAGGTCACAGAAGTCTGTAGGAGAGCTGTTGGCAGCAGCAGTTCAGTGTCCAGTGGGTACACAGTTGTGGAGGCTGATTCCTATGAGCCTCATGAGAGGTGTGTGCTGTGCTCTCTGACGGCGCATACACACTGCTGGCACAGTGCCCTCGGAGAGGAAAAGAGAGACGAGGACCATGTGGGTGAACAGAGAAGGGTTGAAGGATGGGTCTTGACTACGCATATGAAAGTTACAGTGGGCATCAGGTGACTCTGCTCTGCCACCCTACACATTGTTCACAGCTGTCCTGCGCCAGGTGAGGGGCCACTGGTTTCCATCAGAAGGACCCTGTCCAGTCAGATCCCCAGTCTGTTTCCTCTGCAGCACAGATCCCTTGAGACCCATGTGTATATGCATTTGGAGAGGCATCCTTTCTGCTGTATTCACCTGGGATTTTTTAAAATTATTTTTACTGTTTTGAAATTAAAATATTATACCACTTGTCCCCTTCCTTAGTCTTCCCAACCCCTCTCATGTAACTCTGCCTTGCTCTCTCAAATGCATTCTTTCTTTCTCTTTGTGTGTGTGTGTGTGTGTGCATGTGTGCATGTACACATATATTCCTAAACATGTAAATACAATGTACTTAGTCTATACAATGTTAAGTATATATGTATGATTTCAGGTCTGACCACTTGGTATTCGATCACCAACGGGGTGGGGTGTTCTGCTCTCAGCTTTCCTTAGTTGCTTGTAGTTCTTTGTCTAGAGCTGGGACCCTGTGGGTTACTCCCTCCATGTTATTCTGTCTATTGGTCTTGTTCTTGTTCAGGCAGCCATGTGGTTGAGACTTCATGGGTGTGGGTTCCCTGACATTCAGGAGACACAATCTCACATCAGACTTTCCGTTTCTCTGGCTGTTACAGTCTTCCCACCCCCTCTTCCTTGATGTTTCCCCCAGCCTTGGTGCAGGGGTTGTGTTGTAGATGTGCCAGTCGGGGCTAGGAGCCACATGGTCACTTGTTCTCTGCAGCTTGATTATATGTGGTTTTCTCTACTCCGTCTCTTGCAAAGAGAAGTGTCTTAGATGAGGGGTGAGAGCAACTTACGTATGGGTTCAAGAATAGATGGTTAGGATGCAGTTAGGAATTATGCTGGCTTAGTAACGTGTCAGTAGGAGGTTCTCCATACAGTGTGCCATAGACAATCACCAGCTTCTTCACTTTGAGGAGCACACCTTCTCGCTTCCTAAGAGAGGGCCATGGAAGTGTGGCATTCTGAGTCATTGCACGTCTTAAATGCTTTGACTGCTGCCCTTGACTGGCAGCCTGGTTGGACATGAAGTTCTAGGCTGATAACCATTGTCTCATATCTTTGTACAGGGATGCTCCACAGAGATTGGAGGTGAGGAACAGGCTCTTGCTTTGGAGATGGGGTCATCCAGTTTCTTTTTCTTTGTCTGGGATGTAATTCTTTGTGGGAGCTTTTAGGTCCTTTATCACTGGTGCCCTGGAATTTCACAGGCTGCCCCTTTATGTGGGTCTTTTCATTTGCCAGGTCTCAGGAGGCAATGCGCTTGCTCTTCAGTTCTGGAAAGTTCTTTATTTGTATTTATTTTTAAAAATTGAAAAATATCTTTAAAAATTGACAACATAATGAGAGACTTTTAGGTTTTACTCTATCACTCATTTTTAAGCACAAAAGTCGAATACCCTCCCACCCCATCCCCCCAGCCATCCCCCATCCACCCTTCCCAAAGGGTAAGGGCTCCCATGGAGAGTCAACAATGTCTGACATATTAAGTTGGGGCAGGACCAAACCCCTCCCCCCTCCATCAAAGCTGAGCCTGGCATCCCACCAAAGGGAATGGGCTCCATTTCTATCCATTTACCTGCAAATTTCATGCTGTCATTGTTTTTTAAGCTGAGTAATACTCCATTGTGTAAATGGACCGCATCTTCTTTATTCATTGTTCAGTTGAGGGGCATCTAGGTTATATCTGGGTTCTGGCTCTTATGAATAATGCTGCTTCTTTGGAGTTTTGCCAGCCAAATGAGTGAATGATATCTCAGTTCTAGCCTCTCCCCTGCTGAAGAACTTTGTGCATCTCATCTGTGAATGCTTTGCCCGTATCCTTGACTGTTTCCCACATGGCTGTTGTTAATGGTCTCCCTGTAACGACCGTGCCAACAGTGCCTTAGGTCACTTGTCTTGCAGAAGGCTTACATTTGGTTATTCTAGGTGGCAGAATGGCCAATCATTTCTTTAAAGACTTGTGGATTTCGAGGTGTGACTAGAAAGTCCTTTTCATGCAGGGCTATGAAGCGGTTGTTCTATGTTGTCTCCCAGGGCTTTTGAGGTTTTAGATTTTCACATTTAAGTCTGTGCTCTGAAGTTTCTTGATGGTCCCCCCCATCCCATGTTCCAGTTGCTACAAGACCATTACTAATTGAAAAGTCCACCTAATTCCATGAGGCTATGTTTTTGTGTTTGGTTCTGTCTCTGGTCTTTGGCTTTTTCTCTTCTCATTGTCCCAAAGTCCCAACCTTTGCTTCCTTAGCCTCCTTAAGATTGACCCCACCCCGAAGCCACTTGGAGGCCACAGTCTTCACTCAGATCACCCGCGCAGACAATGACACTTAGGTAGGAAAAGGTATATTAGGGTCTCAACCAGGAGTCCCATTTTTCTCTTCCATGGCCATTTAGAGATGGATGAATGGTGGACTACATTACTGCCTAGCCTTGTCACGTGAGACTCTGTGTGAGAGGGGTGACTGTGCCTGATGAGATGCCATTGTAAATGCTCACTTTCCAGTGCGCACTCGAGTAAGATCTTACTAGCGGTGAAACTACTGTCTTCTTCTGGTTTCCCAGAAATCAATTCTAACTAAAAATGGATATTTTTGTCACCCAACTTTAAGCGTGCCCATTTTTGAGTTTTGCTCATGCCTTGGGGCTCTAAGCATTGAACTTGGGGTTTGGACCTTTGCAGCCTATTGCCGAAACTCCCTGGACGGCCAGTGGTACAGCTATGACGACAGCACGGTGGAGCCCCTGCGAGAGGATGAGGTCAACAGCAGGGGGGCTTACATCCTGTTCTATCAGAAGCGGAATAGCATCCCGCCGTGGTCAGCCAGCAGCTCCATGAGAGGTGTGTGCCACAGCTCAGAGGGGCATGGGGTTTGGAGGTCACATGAAGAGTTGAAATGTTCTGGGCCAGTGAGATCGCTCGGTTGTAAGGATGCTTGCCACCAAGTCTTGGCAACTTTAGTTTGATCCTTGGACCCTGTTCCTACAGGTCTTCCTCTGACCTCCACACATGCGCTATGGCACACATGTGCACAGGTGTTCCCCTCCCTCTTTCTGAGTGGCTTGTGCTTTGAAGGAATTGGAACGCTCACTTGAATATCTAGGAAGGTGGACAAGGATCAAAAAAGGAAGCTCTGTCTGCCAGTGTGAAAATAGGGAGTTCTCTATTCCCTCAGCCAGTTGCCATATCAAGAAATGGGGAAAGAGTACATTCCTTTTTAATCTGGGGCAGCTGATGCACGTGGGAGTCTCATTGAGTCATATGCGATTAGCTGTGGGCCTTGTAAACCTGTGTCAATACTGTTAGAAAGGGAGAGGCAGGTGAGAGCACAGGACCTTTCGAGAAAGTGTGCCTGCCTAGTGGTTCCCTGGTAAGTGATTTATGAGCCTCCACATTGTTTAGAAGTACGGGGAGAAATGTGTAACACTTTTAAATGATTTGTCCCACTCTGAAAAATAGTCATCCTTATTTTGGGGACAAAAGAGCATTACAGATATTCATCAGAACTGAATAGATGTCCCCTTGGGTAAGAGTGCTTGCTGTGTAAGTGTGAGGATTTATTTTTAAAAAGAAATCTGGTCTTGCCTACCTATGTTCCTCTGATCCCAGCACTGTCAGCAGTGGAGCGCCAGCCTAGCTCCAGGTTCACTAATTCACTCTACTCAAAGGGATAAGGGGGAGAGTGGTGGATCAGGGTATCCATGGCTTCCCCTGGAGGAAAGTGGTGGATCAGGGTACCCAATGGCTTCCCCTGGAGGAGAGTGATGGATCAGGGTACCCAATGACTTCCCCTGGAGGAGAGTGATGGATCAGGGTACCCAATGGCTTCCCCTGGAGGAGAGTGGTGGATCAGGGTACCCAATGGCTTCCTCTGGAGGAGAGTGATGGATTAGGGTACCCAATGGCTTCCCCTGGAGGAGAGTGATGGATCAGGGTACCCAATGACTTCCCCTGGCCTCTGTGAGTTTATAGACACTCACACCTGCATGTACTTTTGTGTATATACCACATGTATACACCTCATTCACACACATATGTTCTCATACTTTCTCTTTACCCCTTCTTCCTTCCCTTCCTCTTTTCCCTCCTTCTTTTCTTCCCTCCATTCTACACACACACACACACACACACACACACACACACACACACTAACTACATCTTTTTCCTAATCATTATTGGAAAATAGACAGAGAAAATAAAGAGTCCTCCAGGTTTGAATCAAAACTATCACAAGCCCGTTTTCCATTTTTAGAAGGCAGATATTGAAAGAAGAAAAAAAGTCACTTAGATCCAGGCATGGTGACATATGCCTAAATCTCATCACAGGGGAAGCTGAGACAGGAGGATCATGAGTTTGGGGCCAACCTGGGATACACAGTAAGGCCCTCAAGTAATATGCAGTTTAATATAATAAACCTATTAGAGAAGGCCAGAGGGAAGCTAACCTTGATGCCCCTTATGACGATTTGGCTCCCTTGAACTTGGGGTGTGTTCACTGTGTATTGTCCTACAGGATCTGGTACCATGGGTCCTGGGTATAAATGCTATCACTCTGACTATGGATTTTGCTGTGACTACTAAAATCCTAGAAATCTGGCTCTAGAAAAATAATCACATTTAGGAAACCAGAGTTGGCGGCAAATAATTTCATGGAAAACATTTGAATGTTCCAAGAAACCATCTTTCCTGTGCTCACTAAACACCGTTGTTCCAAGGATCTCTCACGGCAGGCTTCTAAACATCATAGTTTCAAGGATGTCACATTGTAGGTTCTGAGGGTGTCCCATTGCAGGCTTCTCTGGCCAGCCACCCCCACCCCCTTTTCTCAAGACAGGGTTTCTTTGTGTAGCCCTGGCTATCCTGGAATTCAATTTGTTGACCAGTCTGGCTTCGAACTCGCAGAGATCCACCTGCCTCTACCCCTGAGTGCTGGAATTAATGGTGTGCACCGCCACCTCCTAAATACTTTTGTTTTTATAGTTCCCCTTTTATTCTGTCAGTCCAGGGATGAGGGACAGAGGTCATCTTGGGAATCTTAGGACTGGCCTGGAACCCAGTAGAGGAAGAACTCTGCCCCTACCTGCAGGTTCCTCCGGGATGCAACAGGTCCAGCTCTCTCCTCTGCTTCTTCTGCAGGCTCCACCAGCTCCTCCTTGTCTGACCATTGGCTCATGAGGCTCGGGAGCTACAACAACAGCACAAGAGGAAGCCTGCTGTCCTGGAGCTCTGCCCCCTGTCCCTCCGTGGCCCGGGTCCCTGACTCTCCTGTCTTCACCAATGGTGTCTGCCTCCAGGACAAGGGTATGTGGCTAGACTGACTATCTTTTCTTTTGCTGCACTTCTTCATTGCGAAAGTGTTGGCACCTCCTAGCCGTGAACAGAAAGAGCCAGTCCTGACAAGAAGTGTGTCATCTCTTGGGGGTCTTCCTAACACTCACCTGCTTCCCCTTCACCCATCCACGACCCTCCACCCACAGTAGGCCCTTTTGACCCACAAGCTGTACATCAGTAGAGTCAATCAACCTTTGATGGAAAATAGAAAAGAGGTCACCCCTGTACTAAACATGTACGGAGTCTTCTCTCATCATCCCCCAACCTTCACAGTGCAGCAGGGGTTATAGGCAACTGGGTGGTGACTTAAAGCACACAGGAATGCACAGGAGTATAAAATTCACGGGAGGGTGTGTGTCAGTTACATACAAATACTACAACATTTTCTCTGATCCCCATTTGAGCATCTGCAGGAGCTGAGCGATATCCATGGGCTCTGAGGAACAACATTGCATCCCTTTTCGGTTCCCACAGAGCTTACTATGTCATGGGGCAGATATTAAACTAAGGCAGCAGCGTGGTTTGAAACAGGGACAGAGGTAAAGAGATAAAAAGTCAGGGAAGGAGATAGCAGAGACCAGGGAGGGAGGGAGGGAGGTACAGAGACCCCTGTGTGGTACAGTGGGTGAAGTGACATTGAGGAGGGACCTGAGCAGGGACTGGGGACTCGTGCTGTGCAGAAGGTTGGGAATACGTTCATCGCAGGTGCTATGAAAGATGAACATGGCATGGTGTGAGGAGCAGAAGCCATAGCCTTCGAGCAGAGTGAGTGAGGAGGGGGGTGATGGGAAGTGGATGGCACAGCTTTTGGTATGCCCTTTGGACGTCACCTCGAGTGCTGTGGCTAGTGAGGGAGAATGTGGAGTAGGGCAGTAATCAATATGGTTTACCTTTATTTTTATTTTATGTGTATGGGTGTTTCGCCTGCCCGTTTGTCTGTGCATCGCATGTGTGCGGTACCCCCAGACTAGAAGAGGGTGTCAGGGCCCCTGGGACTAAAGTTACAAACAGTTGTGGGTCACGTAGGGAGAACCACTTAGGTCTCTAGAAGGACAACCACTGCCTTAGCCACTGAGCCATCTCTCCAGCCCCTGGTTTCTATTTATAGCCTGTCTACTGCGTGAAGAATCAGGTCCGTCCTCTGGGGTTGGCATGCGTGTGAGGTGGGGAGCCCATGAGGAGATTGTTTATGGTTGAAGATTTGGAAGAATGTGTTGGGGACGAGATGGTCAGATTGTGGACAGAACTAACAGAGTTTACTGATGTTGGAAGCAGCAAAGGAAAGAAGGAAATGATCCAAGATGCCTTGGCCTTTGTTAAGGTATAACCAACAGTGGGGCTTGTTGTACTGTCTGTAGGACTGGAAAGCGTTGGGAAGGAGCAGGGTCAGTTTGGAACGGAGCCACATACCTTTAGGCAGCATGAGAACGACAGGGACTAGAGCTGGAGACTGGAGAGCCATCTGCACACAGGCTGGCTCCGCTCCCCACGGAGATTATGAAGCTAGAAAAGAACGTAGATTCAAGACCAAGCCTGGCAGTTCTACCTTGTTGAACCTGAGTGAAGGTGGGGAGAGAACTGAGAAAGTGAAGCCAGGGCTGGGGAAGCAAGCCAGCAGAGGTCATTCCCAGGTGCTGGAAGCTTCCTTTAGAAGGAAAGGGCCAACTGTTTTCAGGACTGAGGGAAGCTGGGAAGAAATGGAAGCCCAACTGCGGTGCAGGAAGTGACTGCACATGCGCAAGTCATTTTGCGGCCTGGTGAAAGGGCCAGTAGCTGTGCAGGAAGTTTGCTTGGCTCACAGGCAGCTGTCCTCCCTAAGGGAGAAACTGCAGGAAAGCAGGGACAGGATGGTTACAGAAACCAGTCCCAAAACAAGAACTCAGTATGCGGGTGGCTGTGTCTCGCTGTACGTGAGTGTGTGTCTATGCGGGTGGCTGTGTCTCGCTGTACGTGAGTGTGTATATCTGTGCAGGTGGCTGTGTCTTTCTGTACGTGTGTGTGTGTGTGTGTGTGTGTGTGTGTGTGTGTGTGTCTGTGCGGGTGGCTGTGTCTCTCTGTACGTGAGTGTGTGTCTGTGCGGGTGACTGTGTCTCTCTGTACGTGAGTGTGTGTCTGTGCGGGTGGCTGTGTCTCTCTGTACGTGAGTGTGTGTCTGTGCAAGTGGCTGTGTCTCTCTGTACGTGAGTGTGTGTGTCTGTGTGGGTGTGTTTCCTTTGGCAAAGAACAGTGGTCAAATATTTAAATTTCCAGTGGGCATGGTGGCTCACACCTTTAATCCCAGCATTTGGGAGACAGAGGCAGGTGGATCTCAGTGAGGTCAAGGCCAGCCTGGTCTACAGAGTGAGTTTCAGGGCATCCAGGGCTACACAGAGAAATCCTGCCTCAAAACAAACAAACAAAGAAATTTTCATGTTTTATTTAGTTCCTAATTTAGGTTTTAATATAAAAATCTTCATAGAAATATTTTATAACTGTAAATATCACAGCTATAAAAACATTAAGCTAACATTTCTGTTTGTGGCGTTAGGATGTATACTTGGGATGCACTTTGTCATGTATAAGCATATACATTAGCAGTGCATATTCTATGAAGCACGCAGATAGTTTTACTAATGTACTACTAATAAATATGTACACTAGTCATGTGTGCACATCTGATGAATTATCATAATGTGGACATATTCATGTGCTAGATTAAGACACAGAGAGTTCTGTGTCGGAGGTGTGGCTTAGTGGCAGAGCACTTGCCTACCGCACACAGGGCCCTGGGTTTAATCCCCAGCACCAAGGAAGGAAGGAAGGAAGGAAGGAAGGAAGGAAGGAGGAGGGAGGGAAGGCAGGCAGGAAAGAAGGAAGGTTAGAAGGAAGGCAGGCAGGCAGAAAGGTGACTGGTTCTGGAATTCTCCTTCCTCATACCTGTCTCACTCATTGCTTCCCACTCTCCCAGGATCTATGCCACGTTAGTTTTACTGTGTTAAGTAAAAGATGGACAGGGGCCAACTGTGACACACCCGTTGGCCTTTATTCCAGGCACAGTCAGTAGCTGTTGGAGAGCTTGGAGCAGGCTATCATCGGTATGGTTTATATTTGAAAATGTGTGTTTGCAAAGATGAATTTTACCTGTGAAGCCATATGGCGTGCAGACGCTTGGTTTGGCTTGTTTGGTTTACCCTGTTCTTGTGAGGTGCCGCTGGCATTCGTAGCAGTGGGTTGTCCTTCTCTTTTATTTATTTTGCTTGTAAATAAAATCAACCCAGGGATGCAGAGTTCTCTGCACAGAAGTTAGCTCATGTGTGTGAGAGGAGACTAAGAGCAGAGACGGGGATGAGAAAACAGTGTGCAGGGTGAGCCAGAGGGATCAGCTTCTGCCTTCTGTGCATTCGCTGTGGCATAGACGTCGCTGTAGAGCCTGGTATAGAGCCAGCCCCAGAGAAATCTGGCCTGCTTCTCAAAGGAAGTGTCTTGAATGAGTCCAGGTTTTCAGTTCCTGAGAAACTGGTGGATTCTTTGTAAGTCCATGCAGTTTCTCCGTGGAGCCCGCACGGTGGGTTGTCTCTGGATGGCGTCTGCTCCTTGGCAGATGGCACTATCTCCCTCGTCAGAATTTCCCACATTGTTAGGATAAGTCACCTTTTATTCTACTGTGACAGATTTAGGCACTGTCTCCAGTTGGAGTTATCATCAATGCTATCCTTTGAGCGTGCTTAATCTGAAAATCCCAAGTGCTTGAGAATATAAAAGTTCTTACCAATATGATGCCACTATCAGTAGAAAATTTTACACCATGACATCTTACCTTGTGCACTAATTATTAGGAATATTACATAAAGTTGCCTTTACTCTCATGCATGAAGTATACTTGATGCATAAGAGTTTTGTGTTTAGGTATGGACTCTATCTCTAGGAAACCACCATATTCTACCTATTCCAACATCTGAAGAGATTTGAAACCTTCCACACTTCTGGTCCCAACCACTCTGGATAGGGGATAGCACCCGTGCTGCTGTGAGATTCAAACTCATGTCTTCTGGTGTACACATGCCTGTGTTTCCGTTGAGTCTATACCTAGTGGTGGAATTGCTGGGCCACGGCGTATGTGCCCCGCCAGCTGCTTCTTTCCATGTACTTTAGTTGTGGTTGCTGTGAACCCAGCACAGTCCCTGGCACATCCCAGAGTTCCAGTGGATATTGGTGAGTGGGCCAGTGTGATGATGAAGTCTTCAAGCTGCCCTCTGGTTTGTAGTTTATGAGGCATAGCTTGTGAGTTTACTCCCCCGCATTTGGCATTTGGGGCTTCTACCATTTCACCATCAGATGGAATGCTGCAGGAGTGTGTATGTGTCTCGTGACCCTGTCCAAGTCCTTAGAGTTCACTCCCATGGGACTGAATTGAATGCAGTGAGTTCTGTTTTGCTTTCACCATGTAGGTATTAATCTCTTACACTGTCCCAGCTGCACCTTTGGGAGAATGCCTGGAAACAAGAGAGAGGCTCTTCCAGCCTGCGCATTCCTGCTGGTTCTGCTTGTGATAAGTCGTTGATTCGTCCCAGCTCTGTCGAAAGGCATGGCACCATGGGCCGCCTCTCTCCCAAGGGGAAATGTTTTGGACACCCTTCCATGAGGAGGCAGCTCCAAAGAGTGATGCAGTTTTTCAGTGGGGTTTTCAGAGAAGTGCAGGCCTGGCTCTAAGATGCTGTGGAGCAGACAGCAGCGGAGGAGTGGCAGCTGTGCCCCAGACTCCTCCAACTGTCCTCTGAGGCATGTGGCTCCTGACAGCTTCACATCCAGGCTTCTGCTTGAATGTTGGAAGAACCTTGCTATCAAAGCGAG